>NC_044569.1:4072916-4114513 GCF_007565055.1 Rhinopithecus roxellana | reverse complement strand
TTTCTGAGAAACTTCTTTCTGATCTGTGAGTTCATCTCACAGAGTTAACCTCTGCCCAAGAAGCAGTGGCTAACACTCTTGTTCGTGAATCTGCAAAGTGATATTTGGGAGCCTATTGGGGCCCATGGTGATAAAGAATATCCTCACATAAATAACTAAGAGAAGCTTTGTGAGAAACTGCATTGCCATGTGTGAATGCAACTCACAGAGTTACACGTTCTCTTCAGTGATCAGTTTGTTAGCACAGTTTTCTGGAAATCTGCAATTAGATACTTCATAGCGCAATGAACATTACAGTGACAAAGGAAATTTCCACAGATGAAAACTAGAAAGAAGCTTTCTTAGAAACTTCTTGGTGATGTGTGAATTCATCTCACAGAGTTACACTTTGTTTCGTGGAGCAGTCCATTAACACTGTCTTTGGGAAAACTGAGAAGGGCTTCTTTGGATCCATTGAGGCCTACGCTGAGAAAGGAAATTTCATCCGTTCAAAACGTGAAAGAAGCTTTCTGAGAAACTTCTTTATGATCTGTGAGTTCATCTCACAGAGTTACAACCTCTGCCTTAAGAAGCAGTTTGCTAACAATTTTTGGTGGAATCTGCAAATTGATATTTGGGAGCCTATTGAGGCCCATGTGATAAAGGAATTATCCTCTCATAATAACTAAGGAGAAGCTTCTGAGAAACTGCATGCCATTGTGAGAATGCAACTCATGCAGAGTTACATGTTTCTCTTCAGTGATCAGTTTGTTAGCACAGTTTTCTGGAAATCTGCAATTAGATTACTTCATAGCGCAATGAACATTACAGTGACAAAGGAAATTCCACAGATGAAACTAGAAAGAAGCTTCTTAGAAACTTCTTGGTGATGTGTGAATTCATCTCACAGAGTTACACTTATGTTTTCGTGGAGCAGTCCATTAACACTGTCTTTGGGGAAACTGAGAAGGGCTTCTTGGATCACATTGAGGCCTACGCTGATGAAAGGAAATTTCATCCGTTCAAAACGTGAAAGAAGCTTTCTGAGAAACTTCTTTCTGATCTGTGAGTTCATCTCACAGAGTTACAACCTCTGCCTCAAGAAGCAGTTTGCTAACACTCTTTTCTTGGAATCTGCAAAGTGATATTTGGGAGCCTATTGGGGCCCATGATGATAAAGGAATTATCCTCACATAATAACTAAAGAGAAGCTTTGTGAGAAACTGCATTGCTATGTGTGAATGCAACTCACAGAGTTACGCCAGTGTTTTTTGGGGCCGTTTCGTAGGACTGTTTCCGTGGATTCCGAGAAGTGATATTTCAGATAGCTTTGAAGAATAGAAGGAGAAAAACGAATATAGCTCCAAGAGAAAGCGGAACCAAGCTTTCTGCGAAACTGCTTTGTGATATGTGAATTCATTTCACAGTGTTCTATCACCCTTTCTCTCGGGGGAGTTTCCTAGCACTCATTTTGAGGAATCTCAGATGTGATGTCTTGGATATCGTTGAATCGCATGCTGAATAAGGAACTATCCTCAGAGAAACCTGCAGAGAAGCCTTCTCAGAAACTTCTTTCTTGTGGGTGAATTCAGCCCACAGATGTCCATCATTGTTTCCACTGAGAAACTTGCTAGCAGAGTTTTCGCAGAATCTGCAATAGGACACACGGTGGCGCTCCAAGACCACAAATAACCTCGTCTTACTAAAGTGGGAAGCTTTCTGAGAAACCGCTTTGTGATGTGTGAATTCAACTCACTAGTTGCAGCTGTATTTCGTGGGGCCGTGGCCTAGCCCTATTTGTGTGGAATCTGAGAACAGATATTCCCGATCCCTTTGAAAACAATGGGGTCAATGGAAACATCTTCCAATAAAATGAGAAAGAAGCTTTCTGAGAAACTTCTTTCTGATCTGTGAGTTCATCTCACAGAGTTACCACCTCTGCCCAAAGAAGCAGATGGCTAACACTCTGTTCGTGGAATCTGCAAAGTGATATTTGGGAGCCTATTGGGGCCCATGGTGATAAAGGAATTATCCTCACATAATAACTAAAGAGAAGCTTTGTGAGAAACTGCATTGCCATGTGTGAATGCAACTCAGAGAGTTACACGTTTCTCTTCAGTGATCAGTTTGTTAGCACAGTTTTCTGGAAATCTGCAATTAGATACTTCACAGCGCAATGAACATTACAGTGACAAAGGAAATGTCCACAGATGAAAACTAGAAAGAAGCTTTCTTAGAAACTTCTTGGTGATGTGTGAATTCATCTCACAGAGTTACACTTATGTTTCGTGGAGCAGTCCATTAACACTGTCTTTGGGGAAACTGAGAAGGGCTTCTTTGGATCACATTGAGGCCTACGCTGAGAAAGGAAATTTCATCCGTTCAAAACGTGAAAGAAGCTTTCTGAGAAACTTCTTTCTGATCTGTGAGTTCATCTCACAGAGTTACAACCTCTGCCTTAAGAAGCAGTTTGCTAACACTTTTTTGGTGGAATCTGCAAAGTGATATTTGGGAGCCTATTGAGGCCCATGGTGATAAAGGAATTATCCTCACATAATAACTAAGGAGAAGCTTTCTGAGAAACTGCATTGCCATATGTGAATGCAACTCACAGAGTTACACGTCTCTCTTCAGTGATCAGTTTGTTAGCACAGTTTTCTGGAAATCTGCAATTAGATACTTCACAGCGCAATGAATATTACAGTGAGAAAGGAAATTTCCACAGATGAAAACTAGAAGGAAGCTTTCTTAGAAACTTCTTGGTGATGTGTGAATTCATCTCACAGAGTTACACTTATGTTTCGTGGAGCAGTCCATTAACACTGTCTTTGGGGAATCTGAGAAGGGCTTCTTTGGATCACATTGAGGCCTACGCTGATAAAGGAAATTTCATCCGTTCAAAACGTGAAAGAAGCTTTCTGAGAAACTTCTTTCTGATCTGTGAGTTCATCTCACAGAGTTACAACTTCTGCCTCAAGAAGCAGTTTGCTAACACTCTTTTCTTGGAATCTGCAAAGTGATATTTGGGAGCCTATTGGGGCCCATGGTGATAAAGGAATTATCCTCACATAATAACTAAAGAGAAGCTTTGTGAGAAACTGCATTGCCATGTGTGAATGCAACTCACAGAGTTACACGTTTCTCTTCAGTGATCAGTTTGTTAGCACAGTTTTCTGGAAATCTGCAATTAGATACTTCACAGCGCAATGAACATTACAGTGACAAAGGAAATGTCCACAGATGAAAACTAGAAAGAAGCTTTCTTAGAAACTTCTTGGTGATGTGTGAATTCATCTCACAGAGTTACACTTATGTTTCGTGGAGCAGTCCATTAACACTGTCTTTGGGGAATCTGAGAAGGGCTTCTTTGGATCACATTGAGGCCTACGCTGATAAAGGAAATTTCATCCGTTCAAAACGTGAAAGAAGCTTTCTGAGAAACTTCTTTCTGATCTGTGAGTTCATCTCACAGAGTTACAACCTCTGCCTCAAGAAGCAGTTTGCTAACACGCTTTTAGTGGAATCTGCAAAGTGATAATTGGGAGCGTATTGGGGCCCATGGTGATAAAGCAAATATCCTCACATAATAACTAAAGAGAAGCTTTCTGAGAAACTGCATTGCCTTGTGTGAATGCAACTCACAGAGTTACACGTTTCTCTTCAGTGATCAGTTTGTTAGCACAGTTTTCTGGAAATCTGCAATTAGATACTTCATAGCGCAATGAACATTACAGTGACAAAGGAAATTTCCACAGATGAAAACTAGAAAGAAGCTTTCTTAGAAACTTCTTGGTGATGTGTGAATTCATCTCACAGAGTTACACTTATGTTTCGTGGAGCAGTCCATTAACACTGTCTTTGGGGAAACTGAGAAGGGCTTCTTTGGATCACATTGAGGCCTACGCTGAGAAAGGAAATTTCATCCGTTCAAAACGTGAAAGAAGCTTTCTGAGAAACTTCTTTCTGATCTGTGAGTTCATCTCACATAGTTACAACCTCTGCCTTAAGAAGCAGTTTGCTAACACTTTTTTGGTGGAATCTGCAAAGTGATATTTGGGAGCCTATTGAGGCCCATGGTGATAAAGGAATTATCCTCACATAATAACTAAGGAGAAGCTTTGTGAGAAACTGCATTGCCATGTGTGAATGCAACTCACAGAGTTACACGTCTCTCTTCAGTGAACAGTTTGTTAGCACAGTTTTCTGGAAATCTGCAATTAGATACTTCACAGCGCAATGAATATTACAGTGAGAAAGGAAATTTCCACAGATGAAAACTAGAAGGAAGCTTTCTTAGAAACTTCTTGGTGATGTGTGAATTCATCTCACAGAGTTACACTTATGTTTCGTGGAGCAGTCCATTAACACTGTCTTTGGGGAATCTGAGAAGGGCTTCTTTGGATCACATTGAGGCCTACGCTGATAAAGGAAATTTCATCCGTTCAAAACGTGAAAGAAGCTTTCTGAGAAACTTCTTTCTGATCTGTGAGTTCATCTCACAGAGTTACAACCTCTGCCTCAAGAAGCAGTTTGCTAACACGCTTTTAGTGGAATCTGCAAAGTGATAATTGGGAGCGTATTGGGGCCCATGGTGATAAAGGAATATCCTCACATAATAACTAAGAGAAGCTTTCTGAGAAACTGCATTGCCATGTGTGAATGCAACTCACAGAGTTACACGTTTCTCTTCAGTGATCAGTTTGTTAGCACAGTTTTCTGGAAATCTGCAATTAGATACTTCATAGCGCAATGAACATTACAGTGACAAAGGAAATTTCCACAGATGAAAACTAGAAAGAAGCTTTCTTAGAAACTTCTTGGTGATGTGTGAATTCATCTCACAGAGTTACACTTATGTTTCGTGGAGCAGTCCATTAACACTGTCTTTGGGGAAACTGAGAAGGGCTTCTTTGGATCACATTGAGGCCTACGCTGATAAAGGAAATTTCATCCGTTCAAAACGTGAAAGAAGCTTTCTGAGAAACTTCTTTCTGATCTGTGAGTTCATCTCACAGAGTTACAACCTCTGCCTTAAGAAGCAGTTTGCTAACACTTTTTTGGTGGAATCTGCAAAGTGATATTTGGGAGCCTATTGAGGCCCATGGTGATAAAGGAATTATCCTCACATAATAACTAAGGAGAAGCTTTGTGAGAAACTGCATTGCCATGTGTGAATGCAACTCACAGAGTTACACGTTTCTCTTCAGTGATCAGTTTGTTAGCACAGTTTTCTGGAAATCTGCAATTAGATACTTCACAGCGCAATGAACATTACAGTGACAAAGGAAATTTCCACAGATGAAAACTAGAAAGAAGCTTTCTTAGAAACTTCTTGGTGATGTGTGAATTCATCTCACAGAGTTACACTTATGTTTCGTGGAGCAGTCCATTAACACTGTCTTTGGGGAATCTGAGAAGGGCTTCTTTGGATCACATTGAGGCCTACGCTGATAAAGGAAATTTCATCCGTTCAAAACGTGAAAGAAGCTTTCTGAGAAACTTCTTTCTGATCTGTGAGTTCATCTCACAGAGTTACAACCTCTGCCTCAAGAAGCAGTTTGCTAACACGCTTTTAGTGGAATCTGCAAAGTGATATTGGGAGCGTATTGGGGCCCATGGTGATAAAGCAATTATCCTCACATAATAACTAAAGAGAAGCTTTCTGAGAAACTGCATTGCCTTGTGTGAATGCAACTCACAGAGTTACACGTTTCTCTTCAGTGATCAGTTTGTTAGCACAGTTTTCTGGAAATCTGCAATTAGATACTTCATAGCGCAATGAACATTACAGTGACAAAGGAAATTTCCACAGATGAAAACTAGAAAGAAGCTTTCTTAGAAACTTCTTGGTGATGTGTGAATTCATCTCACAGAGTTACACTTATGTTTCGTGGAGCAGTCCATTAACACTGTCTTTGGGGAAACTGAGAAGGGCTTCTTTGGATCACATTGAGGCCTACGCTGAGAAAGGAAATTTCATCCGTTCAAAACGTGAAAGAAGCTTTCTGAGAAACTTCTTTCTGATCTGTGAGTTCATCTCACAGAGTTACAACCTCTGCCTTAAGAAGCAGTTTGCTAACACTTTTTTGGTGGAATCTGCAAAGTGATATTTGGGAGCCTATTGAGGCCCATGGTGATAAAGGAATTATCCTCACATAATAACTAAGGAGAAGCTTTCTGAGAAACTGCATTGCCATGTGTGAATGCAACTCACAGAGTTACACGTCTCTCTTCAGTGATCAGTTTGTTAGCACAGTTTTCTGGAAATCTGCAATTAGATACTTCACAGCGCAATGAACATTACAGTGACAAAGGAAATTTCCACAGATGAAAACTAGAAGGAAGCTTTCTTAGAAACTTCTTGGTGATGTGTGAATTCATCTCACAGAGTTACACTTATGTTTCGTGGAGCAGTCCATTAACACTGTCTTTGGGGAATCTGAGAAGGGCTTCTTTGGATCACATTGAGGCCTACGCTGATAAAGGAAATTTCATCCGTTCAAAACGTGAAAGAAGCTTTCTGAGAAACTTCTTTCTGATCTGTGAGTTCATCTCACAGAGTTACAACCTCTGCCTCAAGAAGCAGTTTGCTAACACGCTTTTAGTGGAATCTGCAAAGTGATAATTGGGAGCGTATTGGGGCCCATGGTGATAAAGGAATTATCCTCACATAATAACTAAGGAGAAGCTTTCTGAGAAACTGCATTGCCATGTGTGAATGCAACTCACAGAGTTACACGTTTCTCTTCAGTGATCAGTTTGTTAGCACAGTTTTCTGGAAATCTGCAATTAGATACTTCATAGCGCAATGAACATTACAGTGACAAAGGAAATTTCCACAGATGAAAACTAGAAAGAAGCTTTCTTAGAAACTTCTTGGTGATGTGTGAATTCATCTCACAGAGTTACACTTATGTTTCGTGGAGCAGTCCATTAACACTGTCTTTGGGGAAACTGAGAAGGGCTTCTTTGGATCACATTGAGGCCTACGCTGAGAAAGGAAATTTCATCCGTTCAAAACGTGAAAGAAGCTTTCTGAGAAACTTCTTTCTGATCTGTGAGTTCATCTCACATAGTTACAACCTCTGCCTTAAGAAGCAGTTTGCTAACACTTTTTTGGTGGAATCTGCAAAGTGATATTTGGGAGCCTATTGAGGCCCATGGTGATAAAGGAATTATCCTCACATAATAACTAAGGAGAAGCTTTCTGAGAAACTGCATTGCCATGTGTGAATGCAACTCACAGAGTTACACGTTTCTCTTCAGTGATCAGTTTGTTAGCACAGTTTTCTGGAAATCTGCAATTAGATACTTCACAGCGCAATGAACATTACAGTGACAAAGGAAATTTCCACAGATGAAAACTAGAAAGAAGCTTTCTTAGAAACTTCTTGGTGATGTGTGAATTCATCTCACAGAGTTACACTTATGTTTCGTGGAGCAGTCCATTAACACTGTCTTTGGGGAAACTGAGAAGGGCTTCTTTGGATCACTTTGAGGCCTACGCTGATAAAGGAAATTTCATCCGTTCAAAACGTGAAAGAAGCTTTCTGAGAAACTTCTTTCTGATCTGTGAGTTCATCTCACAGAGTTACAACCTCTGCCTCAAGAAGCAGTTTGCTAACGCTCTTTTCTTGGAATCTGCAAAGTGATATTTGGGAGCCTATTGGGGCCCATGGTGATAAAGGAATTATCCTCACATAATAACTAAAGAGAAGCTTTGTGAGAAACTGCATTGCCATGTGTGAATGCAACTCAGAGAGTTACGCGTTTCTCTTCAGTGATCAGTTTGTTAGCACAGTTTTCTGGAAATCTGCAATTAGATACTTCATAGCGCAATGAACATTACAGTGACAAAGGAAATTTCCACAGATGAAAACTAGAAAGAAGCTTTCTTAGAAACTTCTTGGTGATGTGTGAATTCATCTCACAGAGTTACACTAATGTTTCGTGGAGCAGTCCATTAACACTGTCTTTGGGGAAACTGAGAAGGGCTTCTTTGGATCACATTGAGGTCTACGCTGATAAAGGAAATTTCATCCGTTCAAAACGTGAAAGAAGCTTTCTGAGAAACTTCTTTCTGATCTGTGAGTTCATCTCACAGAGTTACAACCTCTGCCTTAAGAAGCAGTTTGCTAACACTTTTTTGGTGGAATCTGCAAAGTGATATTTGGGAGCCTATTGAGGCCCATGGTGATAAAGGAATTATCCTCACATAATAACTAAGGAGAAGCTTTCTGAGAAACTGCATTGCCATGTGTGAATGCAACTCACAGAGTTACACGTTTCTCTTCAGTGATCAGTTTGTTAGCACAGTTTTCTGGAAATCTGCAATTAGATACTTCACAGCGCAATGAACATTACAGTGACAAAGTAAATTTCCACAGATGAAAACTAGAAAGAAGCTTTCTTAGAAACTTCTTGGTGATGTGTGAATTCATCTCACAGAGTTACACTAATGTTTCGTGGAGCAGTCCATTAACACTGTCTTTGGGGAAACTGAGAAGGGCTTCTTTGGATCACATTGAGGTCTACGCTGATAAAGGAAATTTCATCCGTTCAAAACGTGAAAGAAGCTTTCTGAGAAACTTCTTTATGATCTGTGAGTTCATCTCACAGAGTTAAAACCTCTGCCTTAAGAAGCAGTTTGCTAACAATTTTTGGTGGAATCTGCAAATTGATATTTGGGAGCCTATTGAGGCCCATGTTGATAAAGGAATTATCCTCTCATAATAACTAAAGAGAAGCTTTCTGAGAAACTGCATTGCCATGTGTGAATGCAACTCACAGAGTTACATGTTTCTCTTCAGTGATCAGTTTGTTAGCACAGTTTTCTGGAAATCTGCAATTAGATACTTCATAGCGCAATGAACATTACAGTGACAAAGGAAATTTCCACAGATGAAAACTAGAAAGAAGCTTTCTTAGAAACTTCTTGGTGATGTGTGAATTCATCTCACAGAGTTACACTTATGTTTCGTGGAGCAGTCCATTAACACTGTCTTTGGGGAAACTGAGAAGGGCTTCTTTGGATCACATTGAGGCCTACGCTGATAAAGGAAATTTCATCCGTTCAAAACGTGAAAGAAGCTTTCTGAGAAACTTCTTTCTGATCTGTGAGTTCATCTCACAGAGTTACAACCTCTGCCTCAAGAAGCAGTTTGCTAACACTCTTTTCTTGGAATCTGCAAAGTGATATTTGGGAGCCTATTGGGGCCCATGATGATAAAGGAATTATCCTCACATAATAACTAAAGAGAAGCTTTGTGAGAAACTGCATTGCTATGTGTGAATGCAACTCACAGAGTTACGCCAGTGTTTTTTGGGGCCGTTTCGTAGGACTGTTTCCGTGGATTCCGAGAAGTGATATTTCAGATAGCTTTGAAGAATAGAAGGAGAAAACGAATATACTCCAAGAGAAAGCGGAACCAAGCTTTCTGCGAAACTGCTTTGTGATATATGAATTCATTTCACAGTGTTCTATCACCCTTTCTCGGGGGAGTTTCCTAGCACTCATTTTGAGGAATCTCAGATGTGATGTCTTGGATATCGTTGAATCGCATGCTGAATAAGGAACTATCCTCAGAGAAACCTGCAGAGAAGCCTTCTCAGAAACTTCTTTCTTGTGGGTGAATTCAGCCCACAGATGTCCATCATTGTTTCCACTGAGAAACTTGCTAGCAGAGTTTTCGCAGAATCTGCAATAGGACACACGGTGGCGCTCCAAGACCACAAATAACCTCGTCTTACTAAAGTGGGAAGCTTTCTGAGAAACCGCTTTGTGATGTGTGAATTCAACTCACTAAGTTGCAGCTGTATTTCGTGGGGCCGTGGCCTAGCCCTATTTGTGTGGAATCTGAGAACAGATATTCCCGATCCTTTTGAAAACAATGGGGTCAATGGAAACATCTTCCAATAAAAATGAGAAAGAAGCTTTCTGAGAAACTTCTTTCTGATCTGTGAGTTCATCTCACAGAGTTACCACCTCTGCCCAAAGAAGCAGATGGCTAACACTCTGTTCGTGTAATCTGCAAAATGATATTTGGGAGCCTATTGGGGCCCATGGTGATAAAGCAAATATCCTCACATAATAACTAAAGAGAAGCTTTGTGAGAAACTGCATTGCCATGTGTGAATGCAACTCACAGAGTTACACGTTTCTCTTCAGTGATCAGTTTGTTAGCACAGTTTTCTGGGAATCTGCAATTAGATACTTCACAGCGCAATGAACATTACAGTGACAAAGGAAATTTCCACAGATGAAAACTAGAAAGAAGCTTTCTTAGAAACTTCTTGGTGATGTGTGAATTCATCTCACAGAGTTACACTTATGTTTCGTGGAGCAGTCCATTAACACTGTCTTTGGGGAAACTGAGAAGGGCTTCTTTGGATCACATTGAGGCCTACGCTGAGAAAGGAAATTTCATCCGTTCAAAACGTGAAAGAAGCTTTCTGAGAAACTTCTTTATGATCTGTGAGTTCATCTCACAGAGTTAAAACCTCTGCCTTAAGAAGCAGTTTGCTAACAATTTTTGGTGGAATCTGCAAATTGATATTTGGGAGCCTATTGAGGCCCATGTTGATAAAGGAATTATCCTCTCATAATAACTAAAGAGAAGCTTTCTGAGAAACTGCATTGCCATGTGTGAATGCAACTCACAGAGTTACATGTTTCTCTTCAGTGATCAGTTTGTTAGCACAGTTTTCTGGAAATCTGCAATTAGATACTTCATAGCGCAATGAACATTACAGTGACAAAGGAAATTTCCACAGATGAAAACTAGAAAGAAGCTTTCTTAGAAACTTCTTGGTGATGTGTGAATTCATCTCACAGAGTTACACTTATGTTTCGTGGAGCAGTCCATTAACACTGTCTTTGGGGAAACTGAGAAGGGCTTCTTTGGATCACATTGAGGCCTACGCTGATAAAGGAAATTTCATCCGTTCAAAACGTGAAAGAAGCTTTCTGAGAAACTTCTTTCTGATCTGTGAGTTCATCTCACAGAGTTACAACCTCTGCCTCAAGAAGCAGTTTGCTAACACTCTTTTCTTGGAATCTGCAAAGTGATATTTGGGAGCCTATTGGGGCCCATGATGATAAAGGAATTATCCTCACATAATAACTAAAGAGAAGCTTTGTGAGAAACTGCATTGCTATGTGTGAATGCAACTCACAGAGTTACGCCAGTGTTTTTTGGGGCCGTTTCGTAGGACTGTTTCCGTGGATTCCGAGAAGTGATATTTCAGATAGCTTTGAAGAATAGAAGGAGAAAACGAATATACTCCAAGAGAAAGCGGAACCAAGCTTTCTGCGAAACTGCTTTGTGATATGTGAATTCATTTCACAGTGTTCTATCACCCTTTCTCGGGGGAGTTTCCTAGCACTCATTTTGAGGAATCTCAGATGTGATGTCTTGGATATCGTTGAATCGCATGCTGAATAAGGAACTATCCTCAGAGAAACCTGCAGAGAAGCCTTCTCAGAAACTTTTTTCTTGTGGGTGAATTCAGCCCACAGATGTCCATCATTGTTTCCACTGAGAAACTTGCTAGCAGAGTTTTCGCAGAATCTGCAATAGGACACACGGTGGCGCTCCAAGACCACAAATAACCTCGTCTTACTAAAGTGGGAAGCTTTCTGAGAAACCGCTTTGTGATGTGTGAATTCAACTCACTAAGTTGCAGCTGTATTTCGTGGGGCCGTGGCCTAGCCCTATTTGTGTGGAATCTGAGAACAGATATTCCCGATCCCTTTGAAAACAATGGGGTCAATGGAAACATCTTCCAATAAAAATGAGAAAGAAGCTTTCTGAGAAACTTCTTTCTGATCTGTGAGTTCATCTCACAGAGTTACCACCTCTGCCCAAAGAAGCAGATGGCTAACACTCTGTTCGTGGAATCTGCAAAGTGATATTTGGGAGCCTATTGGGGCCCATGGTGATAAAGGAATTATCCTCACATAATAACTAAAGAGAAGCTTTGTGAGAAACTGCATTGCCATGTGTGAATGCAACTCAGAGAGTTACACGTTTCTCTTCAGTGATCAGTTTGTTAGCACAGTTTTCTGGAAATCTGCAATTAGATACTTCACAGCGCAATGAACATTACAGTGACAAAGGAAATGTCCACAGATGAAAACTAGAAAGAAGCTTTCTTAGAAACTTCTTGGTGATGTGTGAATTCATCTCACAGAGTTACACTTATGTTTCGTGGAGCAGTCCATTAACACTGTCTTTGGGGAAACTGAGAAGGGCTTCTTTGGATCACATTGAGGCCTACGCTGAGAAAGGAAATTTCATCCGTTCAAAACGTGAAAGAAGCTTTCTGAGAAACTTCTTTCTGATCTGTGAGTTCATCTCACAGAGTTACAACCTCTGCCTTAAGAAGCAGTTTGCTAACACTTTTTTGGTGGAATCTGCAAAGTGATATTTGGGAGCCTATTGAGGCCCATGGTGATAAAGGAATTATCCTCACATAATAACTAAGGAGAAGCTTTCTGAGAAACTGCATTGCCATATGTGAATGCAACTCACAGAGTTACACGTCTCTCTTCAGTGATCAGTTTGTTAGCACAGTTTTCTGGAAATCTGCAATTAGATACTTCACAGCGCAATGAATATTACAGTGAGAAAGGAAATTTCCACAGATGAAAACTAGAAGAAGCTTTCTTAGAAACTTCTTGGTGATGTGTGAATTCATCTCACAGAGTTACACTTATGTTTCGTGGAGCAGTCCATTAACACTGTCTTTGGGGAATCTGAGAAGGGCTTCTTTGGATCACATTGAGGCCTACGCTGATAAAGGAAATTTCATCCGTTCAAAACGTGAAAGAAGCTTTCTGAGAAACTTCTTTCTGATCTGTGAGTTCATCTCACAGAGTTACAACCTCTGCCTCAAGAAGCAGTTTGCTAACACTCTTTTCTTGGAATCTGCAAAGTGATATTTGGGAGCCTATTGGGGCCCATGGTGATAAAGGAATTATCCTCACATAATAACTAAAGAGAAGCTTTGTGAGAAACTGCATTGCCATGTGTGAATGCAACTCACAGAGTTACACGTTTCTCTTCAGTGATCAGTTTGTTAGCACAGTTTTCTGGAAATCTGCAATTAGATACTTCACAGCGCAATGAACATTACAGTGACAAAGGAAATGTCCACAGATGAAAACTAGAAAGAAGCTTTCTTAGAAACTTCTTGGTGATGTGTGAATTCATCTCACAGAGTAACACTTATGTTTCGTGGAGCAGTCCATTAACACTGTCTTTGGGGAATCTGAGAAGGGCTTCTTTGGATCACATTGAGGCCTACGCTGATAAAGGAAATTTCATCCGTTCAAAACGTGAAAGAAGCTTTCTGAGAAACTTCTTTCTGATCTGTGAGTTCATCTCACAGAGTTACAACCTCTGCCTCAAGAAGCAGTTTGCTAACACGCTTTTAGTGGAATCTGCAAAGTGATAATTGGGAGCGTATTGGGGCCCATGGTGATAAAGCAAATATCCTCACATAATAACTAAAGAGAAGCTTTCTGAGAAACTGCATTGCCTTGTGTGAATGCAACTCACAGAGTTACACGTTTCTCTTCAGTGATCAGTTTGTTAGCACAGTTTTCTGGAAATCTGCAATTAGATACTTCATAGCGCAATGAACATTACAGTGACAAAGGAAATTTCCACAGATGAAAACTAGAAAGAAGCTTTCTTAGAAACTTCTTGGTGATGTGTGAATTCATCTCACAGAGTTACACTTATGTTTCGTGGAGCAGTCCATTAACACTGTCTTTGGGGAAACTGAGAAGGGCTTCTTTGGATCACATTGAGGCCTACGCTGAGAAAGGAAATTTCATCCGTTCAAAACGTGAAAGAAGCTTTCTGAGAAACTTCTTTCTGATCTGTGAGTTCATCTCACAGAGTTACAACCTCTGCCTTAAGAAGCAGTTTGCTAACACTTTTTTGGTGGAATCTGCAAAGTGATATTTGGGAGCCTATTGAGGCCCATGGTGATAAAGGAATTATCCTCACATAATAACTAAGGAGAAGCTTTGTGAGAAACTGCATTGCCATGTGTGAATGCAACTCACAGAGTTACACGTTTCTCTTCAGTGATCAGTTTGTTAGCACAGTTTTCTGGAAATCTGCAATTAGATACTTCACAGCGCAATGAACATTACAGTGACAAAGGAAATTTCCACAGATGAAAACTAGAAGAAGCTTTCTTAGAAACTTCTTGGTGATGTGTGAATTCATCTCACAGAGTTACACTTATGTTTCGTGGAGCAGTCCATTAACACTGTCTTTGGGGAATCTGAGAAGGGCTTCTTTGGATCACATTGAGGCCTACGCTGATAAAGGAAATTTCATCCGTTCAAAACGTGAAAGAAGCTTTCTGAGAAACTTCTTTCTGATCTGTGAGTTCATCTCACAGAGTTACAACCTCTGCCTCAAGAAGCAGTTTGCTAACACTCTTTTCGTGGAATCTGCAAAGTGATATTTGGGAGCCTATTGGGGCCCATGGTGATAAAGGAATTATCCTCACATAATAACTAAAGAGAAGCTTTGTGAGAAACTGCATTGCCATGTGTGAATGCAACTCAGAGAGTTACACGTTTCTCTTCAGTGATCAGTTTGTTAGCACAGTTTTCTGGAAATCTGCAATTAGATACTTCACAGCGCAATGAACATTACAGTGACAAAGGAAATTTCCACAGATGAAAACTAGAAAGAAGCTTTCTTAGAAACTTCTTGGTGATGTGTGAATTCATCTCACAGAGTTACACTTATGTTTCGTGGAGCAGTCCATTAACACTGTCTTTGGGGAAACTGAGAAGGGCTTCTTTGGATCACATTGAGGCCTACGCTGAGAAAGGAAATTTCATCCGTTCAAAACGTGAAAGAAGCTTTCTGAGAAACTTCTTTCTGATCTGTGAGTTCATCTCACAGAGTTACAACCTCTGCCTTAAGAAGCAGTTTGCTAACACTTTTTTGTGGAATCTGCAAAGTGATATTTGGGAGCCTATTGAGGCCCATGGTGATAAAGGAATTATCCTCACATAATAACTAAAGAGAAGCTTTCTGAGAAACTGCATTGCCATGTGTGAATGCAACTCACAGAGTTACACGTTTCTCTTCAGTGATCAGTTTGTTAGCACAGTTTTCTGGAAATCTGCAATTAGATACTTCATAGCGCAATGAACATTACAGTGACAAAGGAAATTTCCACAGATGAAAACTAGAAAGAAGCTTTCTTAGAAACTTCTTGGTGATGTGTGAATTCATCTCACAGAGTTACACTTATGTTTCGTGGAGCAGTCCATTAACACTGTCTTTGGGGAAACTGAGAAGGGCTTCTTTGGATCACATTGAGGCCTACGCTGATAAAGGAAATTTCATCCGTTCAAAACGTGAAAGAAGCTTTCTGAGAAACTTCTTTCTGATCTGTGAGTTCATCTCACAGAGTTACAACCTCTGCCTTAAGAAGCAGTTTGCTAACACTTTTTGGTGGAATCTGCAAAGTGATATTTGGGAGCCTATTGAGGCCCATGGTGATAAAGGAATTATCCTCACATAATAACTAAGGAGAAGCTTTCTGAGAAACTGCATTGCCATGTGTGAATGCAACTCACAGAGTTACACGTTTCTCTTCAGTGATCAGTTTGTTAGCACAGTTTTCTGGAAATCTGCAATTAGATACTTCACAGCGCAATGAACATTACAGTGACAAAGGAAATTTCCACAGATGAAAACTAGAAAGAAGCTTTCTTAGAAACTTCTTGGTGATGTGTGAATTCATCTCACAGAGTTACACTTATGTTTCGTGGAGCAGTCCATTAACACTGTCTTTGGGGAATCTGAGAAGGGCTTCTTTGGATCACATTGAGGCCTACGCTGATAAAGGAAATTTCATCCGTTCAAAACGTGAAAGAAGCTTTCTGAGAAACTTCTTTCTGATCTGTGAGTTCATCTCACAGAGTTACAACCTCTGCCTCAAGAAGCAGTTTGCTAACACTCTTTTAGTGGAATCTGCAAAGTGATATTGGGAGCCTATTGGGGCCCATGGTGATAAAGGAATTATCCTCACATAATAACTAAAGAGAAGCTTTCTGAGAAACTGCATTGCCATGTGTGAATGCAACTCACAGAGTTACACGTTTCTCTTCAGTGATCAGTTTGTTAGCACAGTTTTCTGGAAATCTGCAATTAGATACTTCATAGCGCAATGAACATTACAGTGACAAAGGAAATTTCCACAGATGAAAACTAGAAAGAAGCTTTCTTAGAAACTTCTTGGTGATGTGTGAATTCATCTCACAGAGTTACACTTATGTTTCGTGGAGCAGTCCATTAACACTGTCTTTGGGGAAACTGAGAAGGGCTTCTTTGGATCACATTGAGGCCTACGCTGATAAAGGAAATTTCATCCGTTCAAAACGTGAAAGAAGCTTTCTGAGAAACTTCTTTCTGATCTGTGAGTTCATCTCACAGAGTTACAACCTCTGCCTTAAGAAGCAGTTTGCTAACACTTTTTGGTGGAATCTGCAAAGTGATATTTGGGAGCCTATTGAGGCCCATGGTGATAAAGGAATTATCCTCACATAATAACTAAGGAGAAGCTTTCTGAGAAACTGCATTGCCATGTGTGAATGCAACTCACAGAGTTACACGTTTCTCTTCAGTGATCAGTTTGTTAGCACAGTTTTCTGGAAATCTGCAATTAGATACTTCACAGCGCAATGAACATTACAGTGACAAAGGAAATTTCCACAGATGAAAACTAGAAAGAAGCTTTCTTAGAAACTTCTTGGTGATGTGTGAATTCATCTCACAGAGTTACACTTATGTTTCGTGGAGCAGTCCATTAACACTGTCTTTGGGGAAACTGAGAAGGGCTTCTTTGGATCACATTGAGGCCTACGCTGATAAAGGAAATTTCATCCGTTCAAAACGTGAAAGAAGCTTTCTGAGAAACTTCTTTCTGATCTGTGAGTTCATCTCACAGAGTTACAACCTCTGCCTCAAGAAGCAGTTTGCTAACACTCTTTTCTTGGAATCTGCAAAGTGATATTTGGGAGCCTATTGGGGCCCATGGTGATAAAGGAATTATCCTCACATAATAACTAAAGAGAAGCTTTGTGAGAAACTGCATTGCCATGTGTGAATGCAACTCAGAGAGTTACACGTTTCTCTTCAGTGATCAGTTTGTTAGCACAGTTTTCTGGAAATCTGCAATTAGATACTTCATAGCGCAATGAACATTACAGTGACAAAGGAAATTTCCACAGATGAAAACTAGAAAGAAGCTTTCTTAGAAACTTCTTGGTGATGTGTGAATTCATCTCACAGAGTTACACTAATGTTTCGTGGAGCAGTCCATTAACACTGTCTTTGGGGAAACTGAGAAGGGCTTCTTTGGATCACATTGAGGTCCTACGCTGATAAAGGAAATTTCATCCGTTCAAAACGTGAAAGAAGCTTTCTGAGAAACTTCTTTCTGATCTGTGAGTTCATCTCACAGAGTTACAACCTCTGCCTTAAGAAGCAGTTTGCTAACACTTTTTGGTGGAATCTGCAAAGTGATATTTGGGAGCCTATTGAGGCCCATGGTGATAAAGGAATTATCCTCACATAATAACTAAGGAGAAGCTTTCTGAGAAACTGCATTGCCATGTGTGAATGCAACTCACAGAGTTACACGTTTCTCTTCAGTGATCAGTTTGTTAGCACAGTTTTCTGGAAATCTGCAATTAGATACTTCACAGCGCAATGAACATTACAGTGACAAAGGAAATTTCCACAGATGAAAACTAGAAAGAAGCTTTCTTAGAAACTTCTTGGTGATGTGTGAATTCATCTCACAGAGTTACACTATGTTTCGTGGAGCAGTCCATTAACACTGTCTTTGGGGAAACTGAGAAGGGCTTCTTTGGATCACATTGAGGCCTACGCTGATAAAGGAAATTTCATCCGTTCAAAACGTGAAAGAAGCTTTCTGAGAAACTTCTTTATGATCTGTGAGTTCATCTCACAGAGTTACAACCTCTGCCTTAAGAAGCAGTTTGCTAACACTTTTTGGTGGAATCTGCAAAGTGATATTTGGGAGCCTATTGAGGCCCATGGTGATAAAGGAATTATCCTCTACATAATAACTAAAGAGAAGCTTTCTGAGAAACTGCATTGCCATGTGTGAATGCAACTCACAGAGTTACACGTTTCTCTTCAGTGATCAGTTTGTTAGCACAGTTTTCTGGAAATCTGCAATTAGATACTTCATAGCGCAATGAACATTACAGTGACAAAGGAAATTTCCACAGATGAAAACTAGAAAGAAGCTTTCTTAGAAACTTCTTGGTGATGTGTGAATTCATCTCACAGAGTTACACTTATGTTTCGTGGAGCAGTCCATTAACACTGTCTTTGGGGAAACTGAGAAGGGCTTCTTTGGATCACATTGAGGCCTACGCTGATAAAGGAAATTTCATCCGTTCAAAACGTGAAAGAAGCTTTCTGAGAAACTTCTTTCTGATCTGTGAGTTCATCTCACAGAGTTACAACCTCTGCCTCAAGAAGCAGTTTGCTAACACTCTTTTCTTGGAATCTGCAAAGTGATATTTGGGAGCCTATTGGGGCCCATGATGATAAAGGAATTATCCTCACATAATAACTAAAGAGAAGCTTTGTGAGAAACTGCATTGCTATGTGTGAATGCAACTCACAGAGTTACGCCAGTGTTTTTTGGGGCCGTTTCGTAGGACTGTTTCCGTGGATTCCGAGAAGTGATATTTCAGATAGCTTTGAAGAATAGAAGGAGAAAACGAATATACTCCAAGAGAAAGCGGAACCAAGCTTTCTGCGAAACTGCTTTGTGATATATGAATTCATTTCACAGTGTTCTATCACCCTTTCTCGGGGGAGTTTCCTAGCACTCATTTTGAGGAATCTCAGATGTGATGTCTTGGATATCGTTGAATCGCATGCTGAATAAGGAACTATCCTCAGAGAAACCTGCAGAGAAGCCTTCTCAGAAACTTCTTTCTTGTGGGTGAATTCAGCCCACAGATGTCCATCATGTTTCCACTGAGAAACTTGCTAGCAGAGTTTTCGCAGAATCTGCAATAGGACACACGGTGGCGCTCCAAGACCACAAATAACCTCGTCTTACTAAAGTGGGAAGCTTCTGAGAAACCGCTTTGTGATGTGTGAATTCAACTCACTAAGTTGCAGCTGTATTTCGGGGGCCGTGGCCTAGCCCTATTTGTGTGGAATCTGAGAACAGATATTCCCGATCCTTTTGAAAACAATGGGGTCAATGGAAACATCTTCCAATAAAAATGAGAAAGAAGCTTTCTGAGAAACTTCTTTCTGATCTGTGAGTTCATCTCACAGAGTTACCACCTCTGCCCAAAGAAGCAGATGGCTAACACTCTGTTCGTGTAATCTGCAAAATGATATTTGGGAGCCTATTGGGGCCCATGGTGATAAAGCAAATATCCTCACATAATAACTAAAGAGAAGCTTTGTGAGAAACTGCATTGCCATGTGTGAATGCAACTCACAGAGTTACACGTTTCTCTTCAGTGATCAGTTTGTTAGCACAGTTTTCTGGGAATCTGCAATTAGATACTTCACAGCGCAATGAACATTACAGTGACAAAGGAAATTTCCACAGATGAAAACTAGAAAGAAGCTTTCTTAGAAACTTCTTGGTGATGTGTGAATTCATCTCACAGAGTTACACTTATGTTTCGTGGAGCAGTCCATTAACACTGTCTTTGGGGAAACTGAGAAGGGCTTCTTTGGATCACATTGAGGCCTACGCTGAGAAAGGAAATTTCATCCGTTCAAAACGTGAAAGAAGCTTTCTGAGAAACTTCTTTATGATCTGTGAGTTCATCTCACAGAGTTACAACCTCTGCCTTAAGAAGCAGTTTGCTAACAATTTTTGGTGGAATCTGCAAAGTGATATTTGGGAGCCTATTGAGGCCCATGGTGATAAAGGAATTATCCTCACATAATAACTAAAGAGAAGCTTTCTGAGAAACTGCATTGCCATGTGTGAATGCAACTCACAGAGTTACACGTTTCTCTTCAGTGATCAGTTTGTTAGCACAGTTTTCTGGAAATCTGCAATTAGATACTTCATAGCGCAATGAACATTACAGTGACAAAGGAAATTTCCACAGATGAAAACTAGAAAGAAGCTTTCTTAGAAACTTCTTGGTGATGTGTGAATTCATCTCACAGAGTTACACTTATGTTTCGTGGAGCAGTCCATTAACACTGTCTTTGGGGAAACTGAGAAGGGCTTCTTTGGATCACATTGAGGCCTACGCTGATAAAGGAAATTTCATCCGTTCAAAACGTGAAAGAAGCTTTCTGAGAAACTTCTTTCTGATCTGTGAGTTCATCTCACAGAGTTACAACCTCTGCCTCAAGAAGCAGTTTGCTAACACTCTTTTCTTGGAATCTGCAAAGTGATATTTGGGAGCCTATTGGGGCCCATGATGATAAGGAATTATCCTCACATAATAACTAAAGAGAAGCTTTGTGAGAAACTGCATTGCTATGTGTGAATGCAACTCACAGAGTTACGCCAGTGTTTTTTGGGGCCGTTTCGTAGGACTGTTTCCGTGGATTCCGAGAAGTGATATTTCAGATAGCTTTGAAGAATAGAAGGAGAAAACGAATATACTCCAAGAGAAAGCGGAACCAAGCTTTCTGCGAAACTGCTTTGTGATATGTGAATTCATTTCACAGTGTTCTATCACCCTTTCTCGGGGGAGTTTCCTAGCACTCATTTTGAGGAATCTCAGATGTGATGTCTTGGATATCGTTGAATCGCATGCTGAATAAGGAACTATCCTCAGAGAAACCTGCAGAGAAGCCTTCTCAGAAACTTTTTCTTGTGGGTGAATTCAGCCCACAGATGTCCATCATTGTTTCCACTGAGAAACTTGCTAGCAGAGTTTTCGCAGAATCTGCAATAGGACACACGGTGGCGCTCCAAGACCACAAATACCTCGTCTTACTAAAGTGGGAAGCTTTCTGAGAAACCGCTTTGTGATGTGTGAATTCAACTCACTAAGTTGCAGCTGTATTTCGTGGGGCCGTGCCTAGCCCTATTTGTGTGGAATCTGAGAACAGATATTCCCGATCCCTTTGAAAACAATGGGGTCAATGGAAACATCTTCCAATAAAAATGAGAAAGAAGCTTTCTGAGAAACTTCTTTCTGATCTGTGAGTTCATCTCACAGAGTTACCACCTCTGCCCAAAGAAGCAGATGGCTAACACTCTGTTCGTGGAATCTGCAAAGTGATATTTGGGAGCCTATTGGGGCCCATGGTGATAAAGGAATTATCCTCACATAATAACTAAAGAGAAGCTTTGTGAGAACTGCATTGCCATGTGTGAATGCAACTCACAGAGTTACACGTTTCTCTTCAGTGATCAGTTTGTTAGCACAGTTTTTCTGGAAATCTGCAATTAGATACTTCACAGCGCAATGAACATTACAGTGACAAAGGAAATGTCCACAGATGAAAACTAGAAAGAAGCTTTCTTAGAAACTTCTTGGTGATGTGTGAATTCATCTCACAGAGTTACACTTATGTTTCGTGGAGCAGTCCATTAACACTGTCTTTGGGGAAACTGAGAAGGGCTTCTTTGGATCACATTGAGGCCTACGCTGAGAAAGGAAATTTCATCCGTTCAAAACGTGAAAGAAGCTTTCTGAGAAACTTCTTTCTGATCTGTGAGTTCATCTCACAGAGTTACAACCTCTGCCTTAAGAAGCAGTTTGCTAACACTTTTTTGGTGGAATCTGCAAAGTGATATTTGGGAGCCTATTGAGGCCCATGGTGATAAAGGAATTATCCTCACATAATAACTAAGGAGAAGCTTTCTGAGAAACTGCATTGCCATATGTGAATGCAACTCACAGAGTTACACGTCTCTCTTCAGTGATCAGTTTGTTAGCACAGTTTTCTGGAAATCTGCAATTAGATACTTCACAGCGCAATGAATATTACAGTGAGAAAGGAAATTTCCACAGATGAAAACTAGAAGGAAGCTTTCTTAGAAACTTCTTGGTGATGTGTGAATTCATCTCACAGAGTTACACTTATGTTTCGTGGAGCAGTCCATTAACACTGTCTTTGGGGAATCTGAGAAGGGCTTCTTTGGATCACATTGAGGCCTACGCTGATAAAGGAAATTTCATCCGTTCAAAACGTGAAAGAAGCTTTCTGAGAAACTTCTTTCTGATCTGTGAGTTCATCTCACAGAGTTACAACCTCTGCCTCAAAAAGCAGTTTGCTAACACTCTTTTCTTGGAATCTGCAAAGTGATATTTGGGAGCCTATTGGGGCCCATGGTGATAAAGGAATTATCCTCACATAATAACTAAAGAGAAGCTTTGTGAGAAACTGCATTGCCATGTGTGAATGCAACTCACAGAGTTACACGTTTCTCTTCAGTGATCAGTTTGTTAGCACAGTTTTCTGGAAATCTGCAATTAGATACTTCACAGCGCAATGAACATTACAGTGACAAAGGAAATGTCCACAGATGAAAACTAGAAAGAAGCTTTCTTAGAAACTTCTTGGTGATGTGTGAATTCATCTCACAGAGTTACACTTATGTTTCGTGGAGCAGTCCATTAACACTGTCTTTGGGGAATCTGAGAAGGGCTTCTTTGGATCACATTGAGGCCTACGCTGATAAAGGAAATTTCATCCGTTCAAAACGTGAAAGAAGCTTTCTGAGAAACTTCTTTCTGATCTGTGAGTTCATCTCACAGAGTTACAACCTCTGCCTCAAGAAGCAGTTTGCTAACACGCTTTTAGTGGAATCTGCAAAGTGATAATTGGGAGCGTATTGGGGCCCATGGTGATAAAGCAATATCCTCACATAATAACTAAAGAGAAGCTTTCTGAGAAACTGCATTGCCATGTGTGAATGCAACTCACAGAGTTACACGTTTCTCTTCAGTGATCAGTTTGTTAGCACAGTTTTCTGGAAATCTGCAATTAGATACTTCATAGCGCAATGAACATTACAGTGACAAAGGAAATTTCCACAGATGAAAACTAGAAAGAAGCTTTCTTAGAAACTTCTTGGTGATGTGTGAATTCATCTCACAGAGTTACACTTATGTTTCGTGGAGCAGTCCATTAACACTGTCTTTGGGGAAACTGAGAAGGGCTTCTTTGGATCACATTGAGGCCTACGCTGAGAAAGGAAATTTCATCCGTTCAAAACGTGAAAGAAGCTTTCTGAGAAACTTCTTTCTGATCTGTGAGTTCATCTCACAGAGTTACAACCTCTGCCTTAAGAAGCAGTTTGCTAACACTTTTTTGGTGGAATCTGCAAAGTGATATTTGGGAGCCTATTGAGGCCCATGGTGATAAAGGAATTATCCTCACATAATAACTAAGGAGAAGCTTTGTGAGAAACTGCATTGCCATGTGTGAATGCAACTCACAGAGTTACACGTCTCTCTTCAGTGATCAGTTTGTTAGCACAGTTTTCTGGAAATCTGCAATTAGATACTTCACAGCGCAATGAACATTACAGTGACAAAGGAAATTTCCACAGATGAAAACTAGAAAGAAGCTTTCTTAGAAACTTCTTGGTGATGTGTGAATTCATCTCACAGAGTTACACTTATGTTTCGTGGAGCAGTCCATTAACACTGTCTTTGGGGAATCTGAGAAGGGCTTCTTTGGATCACATTGAGGCCTACGCTGATAAAGGAAATTTCATCCGTTCAAAACGTGAAAGAAGCTTTCTGAGAAACTTCTTTCTGATCTGTGAGTTCATCTCACAGAGTTACAACCTCTGCCTCAAGAAGCAGTTTGCTAACACTCTTTTCGTGGAATCTGCAAAGTGATATTTGGGAGCCTATTGGGGCCCATGGTGATAAAGGAATTATCCTCACATAATAACTAAAGAGAAGCTTTGTGAGAAACTGCATTGCCATGTGTGAATGCAACTCACAGAGTTACACGTTTCTCTTCAGTGATCAGTTTGTTAGCACAGTTTTCTGGAAATCTGCAATTAGATACTTCACTAGCGCAATGAACATTACAGTGACAAAGGAAATTTCCACAGATGAAAACTAGAAAGAAGCTTTCTTAGAAACTTCTTGGTGATGTGTGAATTCATCTCACAGAGTTACACTTATGTTTCGTGGAGCAGTCCATTAACACTGTCTTTGGGGAAACTGAGAAGGGCTTCTTTGGATCACATTGAGGCCTACGCTGAGAAAGGAAATTTCATCCGTTCAAAACGTGAAAGAAGCTTTCTGAGAAACTTCTTTCTGATCTGTGAGTTCATCTCACAGAGTTACAACCTCTGCCTTAAGAAGCAGTTTGCTAACACTTTTTGGTGGAATCTGCAAAGTGATATTTGGGAGCCTATTGAGGCCCATGGTGATAAAGGAATTATCCTCACATAATAACTAAGGAGAAGCTTTCTGAGAAACTGCATTGCCATGTGTGAATGCAACTCACAGAGTTACACGTTTCTCTTCAGTGATCAGTTTGTTAGCACAGTTTTCTGGAAATCTGCAATTAGATACTTCACAGCGCAATGAACATTACAGTGACAAAGGAAATTTCCACAGATGAAAACTAGAAAGAAGCTTTCTTAGAAACTTCTTGGTGATGTGTGAATTCATCTCACAGAGTTACACTTATGTTTCGTGGAGCAGTCCATTAACACTGTCTTTGGGGAATCTGAGAAGGGCTTCTTTGGATCACATTGAGGCCTACGCTGATAAAGGAAATTTCATCCGTTCAAAACGTGAAAGAAGCTTTCTGAGAAACTTCTTTCTGATCTGTGAGTTCATCTCACAGAGTTACAACCTCTGCCTCAAGAAGCAGTTTGCTAACACTCTTTTAGTGGAATCTGCAAAGTGATATTGGGAGCCTATTGGGGCCCATGGTGATAAAGGCAATATCCTCACATAATAACTAAAGAGAAGCTTTCTGAGAAACTGCATTGCCATGTGTGAATGCAACTCACAGAGTTACACGTTTCTCTTCAGTGATCAGTTTGTTAGCACAGTTTTCTGGAAATCTGCAATTAGATACTTCATAGCGCAATGAACATTACAGTGACAAAGGAAATTTCCACAGATGAAAACTAGAAAGAAGCTTTCTTAGAAACTTCTTGGTGATGTGTGAATTCATCTCACAGAGTTACACTTATGTTTCGTGGAGCAGTCCATTAACACTGTCTTTGGGGAAACTGAGAAGGGCTTCTTTGGATCACATTGAGGCCTACGCTGAGAAAGGAAATTTCATCCGTTCAAAACGTGAAAGAAGCTTTCTGAGAAACTTCTTTCTGATCTGTGAGTTCATCTCACAGAGTTACAACCTCTGCCTTAAGAAGCAGTTTGCTAACACTTTTTTGGTGGAATCTGCAAAGTGATATTTGGGAGCCTATTGAGGCCCATGGTGATAAAGGAATTATCCTCACATAATAACTAAGGAGAAGCTTTCTGAGAAACTGCATTGCCATGTGTGAATGCAACTCACAGAGTTACACGTTTCTCTTCAGTGATCAGTTTGTTAGCACAGTTTTCTGGAAATCTGCAATTAGATACTTCACAGCGCAATGAACATTACAGTGACAAAGGAAATTTCCACAGATGAAAACTAGAAAGAAGCTTTCTTAGAAACTTCTTGGTGATGTGTGAATTCATCTCACAGAGTTACACTTATGTTTCGTGGAGCAGTCCATTAACACTGTCTTTGGGGAAACTGAGAAGGGCTTCTTTGGATCACATTGAGGCCTACGCTGATAAAGGAAATTTCATCCGTTCAAAACGTGAAAGAAGCTTTCTGAGAAACTTCTTTCTGATCTGTGAGTTCATCTCACAGAGTTACAACCTCTGCCTCAAGAAGCAGTTTGCTAACACTCTTTTCTTGGAATCTGCAAAGTGATATTTGGGAGCCTATTGGGGCCCATGGTGATAAAGGAATTATCCTCACATAATAACTAAAGAGAAGCTTTGTGAGAAACTGCATTGCCATGTGTGAATGCAACTCAGAGAGTTACACGTTTCTCTTCAGTGATCAGTTTGTTAGCACAGTTTTCTGGAAATCTGCAATTAGATACTTCATAGCGCAATGAACATTACAGTGACAAAGGAAATTTCCACAGATGAAAACTAGAAAGAAGCTTTCTTAGAAACTTCTTGGTGATGTGTGAATTCATCTCACAGAGTTACACTAATGTTTCGTGGAGCAGTCCATTAACACTGTCTTTGGGGAAACTGAGAAGGGCTTCTTTGGATCACATTGAGGCCTACGCTGATAAAGGAAATTTCATCCGTTCAAAACGTGAAAGAAGCTTTCTGAGAAACTTCTTTCTGATCTGTGAGTTCATCTCACAGAGTTACAACCTCTGCCTTAAGAAGCAGTTTGCTAACACTTTTTTGGTGGAATCTGCAAAGTGATATTTGGGAGCCTATTGAGGCCCATGGTGATAAAGGAATTATCCTCACATAATAACTAAGGAGAAGCTTTCTGAGAAACTGCATTGCCATGTGTGAATGCAACTCACAGAGTTACACGTTTCTCTTCAGTGATCAGTTTGTTAGCACAGTTTTCTGGAAATCTGCAATTAGATACTTCACAGCGCAATGAACATTACAGTGACAAAGGAAATTTCCACAGATGAAAACTAGAAAGAAGCTTTCTTAGAAACTTCTTGGTGATGTGTGAATTCATCTCACAGAGTTACACTTATGTTTCGTGGAGCAGTCCATTAACACTGTCTTTGGGGAAACTGAGAAGGGCTTCTTTGGATCACATTGAGGCCTACGCTGATAAAGGAAATTTCATCCGTTCAAAACGTGAAAGAAGCTTTCTGAGAAACTTCTTTCTGATCTGTGAGTTCATCTCACAGAGTTACAACCTCTGCCTTAAGAAGCAGTTTGCTAACACTTTTTGGTGGAATCTGCAAAGTGATATTTGGGAGCCTATTGAGGCCCATGGTGATAAAGGAATTATCCTCACATAATAACTAAAGAGAAGCTTTCTGAGAAACTGCATTGCCATGTGTGAATGCAACTCACAGAGTTACACGTTTCTCTTCAGTGATCAGTTTGTTAGCACAGTTTTCTGGAAATCTGCAATTAGATACTTCATAGCGCAATGAACATTACAGTGACAAAGGAAATTTCCACAGATGAAAACTAGAAAGAAGCTTTCTTAGAAACTTCTTGGTGATGTGTGAATTCATCTCACAGAGTTACACTTATGTTTCGTGGAGCAGTCCATTAACACTGTCTTTGGGGAAACTGAGAAGGGCTTCTTTGGATCACATTGAGGCCTACGCTGATAAAGGAAATTTCATCCGTTCAAAACGTGAAAGAAGCTTTCTGAGAAACTTCTTTCTGATCTGTGAGTTCATCTCACAGAGTTACAACCTCTGCCTCAAGAAGCAGTTTGCTAACACTCTTTTCTTGGAATCTGCAAAGTGATATTTGGGAGCCTATTGGGGCCCATGGTGATAAAGGAATTATCCTCACATAATAACTAAAGAGAAGCTTTTGAGAAACTGCATTGCTATGTGGAATGCAACTCACAGAGTTACGCCAGTGTTTTTGGGGCCGTTTCGTAGGACTGTTTCCGTGGATTCCGAGAAGTGATATTTCAGATAGCTTTAGAAGAATAGAAGTGAGAAAAACGAATATACTCCAAGAGAAAGCGGAACCAAGCTTTCTGCGAAACTGCTTTGTGATATGAATTCATTTCACAGTGTTCTATCACCCTTTCTCGGGGGAGTTCCTAGCACTCATTTTGAGGAATCTCAGATGTGATGTCTTGGATATCGTTGAATCGCATGCTGAATAAGGAACTATCCTCAGAGAAACCTGCAGAGAAGCCTTCTCAGAAACTCTTTCTTGTGGTGAATTCAGCCACAGATGTCCATCATTGTTTCCATGAGAAACTTGCTAGCAGAGTTTTCGCAGAATCTGCAATAGGGACACACGGTGGCGCTCCAAGACCACAAATAACCTCGTCTTACTAAAGTGGGAAGCTTTCTGAGAAACCGCTTTGTGATGTGTGAATTCAACTCACTAAGTTGCAGCTGTATTTCGTGGGGCCGTGGCCTAGCCCTATTTGTGTGGAATCTGAGAACAGATATTCCCGATCCTTTTGAAAACAATGGGGTCAATGGAAACATCTTCCAATAAAAATGAGAAAGAAGCTTTCTGAGAAACTTCTTTCTGATCTGTGAGTTCATCTCACAGAGTTACCACCTCTGCCCAAAGAAGCAGATGGCTAACACTCTGTTCGTGTAATCTGCAAAATGATATTTGGGAGCCTATTGGGGCCCATGGTGATAAAGCAAATATCCTCACATAATAACTAAAGAGAAGCTTTGTGAGAAACTGCATTGCCATGTGTGAATGCAACTCACAGAGTTACACGTTTCTCTTCAGTGATCAGTTTGTTAGCACAGTTTTCTGGGAATCTGCAATTAGATACTTCACAGCGCAATGAACATTACAGTGACAAAGGAAATTTCCACAGATGAAAACTAGAAAGAAGCTTTCTTAGAAACTTCTTGGTGATGTGTGAATTCATCTCACAGAGTTACACTTATGTTTCGTGGAGCAGTCCATTAACACTGTCTTTGGGGAAACTGAGAAGGGCTTCTTTGGATCACATTGAGGCCTACGCTGAGAAAGGAAATTTCATCCGTTCAAAACGTGAAAGAAGCTTTCTGAGAAACTTCTTTCTGATCTGTGAGTTCATCTCACAGAGTTACAACCTCTGCCTTAAGAAGCAGTTTGCTAACAATTTTTGGTGGAATCTGCAAAGTGATATTTGGGAGCCTATTGAGGCCCATGGTGATAAAGGAATTATCCTCACATAATAACTAAGGAGAAGCTTTCTGAGAAACTGCATTGCCATGTGTGAATGCAACTCACAGAGTTACACGTTTCTCTTCAGTGATCAGTTTGTTAGCACAGTTTTCTGGAAATCTGCAATTAGATACTTCATAGCGCAATGAACATTACAGTGACAAAGGAAATTTCCACAGATGAAAACTAGAAAGAAGCTTTCTTAGAAACTTCTTGGTGATGTGTGAATTCATCTCACAGAGTTACACTTATGTTTCGTGGAGCAGTCCATTAACACTGTCTTTGGGGAAACTGAGAAGGGCTTCTTTGGATCACATTGAGGCCTACGCTGATAAAGGAAATTTCATCCGTTCAAAACGTGAAAGAAGCTTTCTGAGAAACTTCTTTCTGATCTGTGAGTTCATCTCACAGAGTTACAACCTCTGCCTCAAGAAGCAGTTTGCTAACACTCTTTTCTTGGAATCTGCAAAGTGATATTTGGGAGCCTATTGGGGCCCATGATGATAAAGGAATTATCCTCACATAATAACTAAAGAGAAGCTTTGTGAGAAACTGCATTGCTATGTGTGAATGCAACTCACAGAGTTACGCCAGTGTTTTTTGGGGCCGTTTCGTAGGACTGTTTCCGTGGATTCCGAGAAGTGATATTTCAGATAGCTTTGAAGAATAGAAGGAGAAAACGAATATACTCCAAGAGAAAGCGGAACCAAGCTTTCTGCGAAACTGCTTTGTGATATGTGAATTCATTTCACAGTGTTCTATCACCCTTTCTCGGGGGAGTTTCCTAGCACTCATTTTGAGGAATCTCAGATGTGATGTCTTGGATATCGTTGAATCGCATGCTGAATAAGGAACTATCCTCAGAGAAACCTGCAGAGAAGCCTTCTCAGAAACTTTTTTCTTGTGGGTGAATTCAGCCCACAGATGTCCATCATTGTTTCCACTGAGAAACTTGCTAGCAGAGTTTTCGCAGAATCTGCAATAGGACACACGGTGGCGCTCCAAGACCACAAATAACCTCGTCTTACTAAAGTGGGAAGCTTTCTGAGAAACCGCTTTGTGATGTGTGAATTCAACTCACTAAGTTGCAGCTGTATTTCGTGGGGCCGTGGCCTAGCCCTATTTGTGTGGAATCTGAGAACAGATATTCTTGGATCCCATTGAGACTACGATGAGTCAATGGAAATTCATCCGTTCAAAAAGTGAAAGAAGCTTTCTGAGAAACTTCTTTCTGATCTGTGAGTTCATCTCACAGAGTTACCACCTCTGCCTCAAGAAGCAGATTGCTAACACTCTTTTCGTGGAATCTGCAAAGTGATATTTGGGAGCCTATTGGGGCCCATGGTGATAAAGGAATTATCCTCACATAATAACTAAAGAGAAGCTTTGTGAGAAACTGCATTGCCATGTGTGAATGCAACTCAGAGAGTTACACGTTTCTCTTCAGTGATCAGTTTGTTAGCACAGTTTTCTGGAAATCTGCAATTAGATACTTCACAGCGCAATGAACATTACAGTGACAAAGGAAATTTCCACAGATGAAAACTAGAAAGAAGCTTTCTTAGAAACTTCTTGGTGATGTGTGAATTCATCTCACAGAGTTACACTTATGTTTCGTGGAGCAGTCCATTAACACTGTCTTTGGGGAAACTGAGAAGGGCTTCTTTGGATCACATTGAGGCCTACGCTGAGAAAGGAAATTTCATCCGTTCAAAACGTGAAAGAAGCTTTCTGAGAAACTTCTTTCTGATCTGTGAGTTCATCTCACAGAGTTACAACCTCTGCCTTAAGAAGCAGTTTGCTAACACTTTTTTGGTGGAATCTGCAAAGTGATATTTGGGAGCCTATTGAGGCCCATGGTGATAAAGGAATTATCCTCACATAATAACTAAGGAGAAGCTTTCTGAGAAACTGCATTGCCATGTGTGAATGCAACTCACAGAGTTACACGTCTCTCTTCAGTGATCAGTTTGTTAGCACAGTTTTCTGGAAATCTGCAATTAGATACTTCACAGCGCAATGAACATTACAGTGACAAAGGAAATTTCCACAGATGAAAACTAGAAAGAAGCTTTCTTAGAAACTTCTTGGTGATGTGTGAATTCATCTCACAGAGTTACACTTATGTTTCGTGGAGCAGTCCATTAACACTGTCTTTGGGGAATCTGAGAAGGGCTTCTTTGGATCACATTGAGGCCTACGCTGATAAAGGAAATTTCATCCGTTCAAAACGTGAAAGAAGCTTTCTGAGAAACTTCTTTCTGATCTGTGAGTTCATCTCACAGAGTTACAACCTCTGCCTCAAGAAGCAGTTTGCTAACACTTTTTGGTGGAATCTGCAAAGTGATATTTGGGAGCCTATTGAGGCCCATGGTGATAAAGGAATTATCCTCACATAATAACTAAAGAGAAGCTTTGTGAGAAACTGCATTGCCATGTGTGAATGCAACTCACAGAGTTACACGTTTCTCTTCAGTGATCAGTTTGTTAGCACAGTTTTCTGGAAATCTGCAATTAGATACTTCACAGCGCAATGAACATTACAGTGACAAAGGAAATTTCCACAGATGAAAACTAGAAAGAAGCTTTCTTAGAAACTTCTTGGTGATGTGTGAATTCATCTCACAGAGTTACACTTATGTTTCGTGGAGCAGTCCATTAACACTGTCTTTGGGGAATCTGAGAAGGGCTTCTTTGGATCACATTGAGGCCTACGCTGATAAAGGAAATTTCATCCGTTCAAAACGTGAAAGAAGCTTTCTGAGAAACTTCTTTCTGATCTGTGAGTTCATCTCACAGAGTTACAACCTCTGCCTCAAGAAGCAGTTTGCTAACACTCTTTTAGTGGAATCTGCAAAGTGATATTTGGGAGCCTATTGGGGCCCATGGTGATAAAGGAATATCCTCACATAATAACTAAAGAGAAGCTTTCTGAGAAACTGCATTGCCATGTGTGAATGCAACTCACAGAGTTACACGTTTCTCTTCAGTGATCAGTTTGTTAGCACAGTTTTCTGGAAATCTGCAATTAGATACTTCATAGCGCAATGAACATTACAGTGACAAAGGAAATTTCCACAGATGAAAACTAGAAAGAAGCTTTCTTAGAAACTTCTTGGTGATGTGTGAATTCATCTCACAGAGTTACACTTATGTTTCGTGGAGCAGTCCATTAACACTGTCTTTGGGGAAACTGAGAAGGGCTTCTTTGGATCACATTGAGGCCTACGCTGAGAAAGGAAATTTCATCCGTTCAAAACGTGAAAGAAGCTTTCTGAGAAACTTCTTTCTGATCTGTGAGTTCATCTCACAGAGTTACAACCTCTGCCTTAAGAAGCAGTTTGCTAACACTTTTTTGGTGGAATCTGCAAAGTGATATTTGGGAGCCTATTGAGGCCCATGGTGATAAAGGAATTATCCTCACATAATAACTAAGGAGAAGCTTTGTGAGAAACTGCATTGCCATGTGTGAATGCAACTCACAGAGTTACACGTTTCTCTTCAGTGATCAGTTTGTTAGCACAGTTTTCTGGAAATCTGCAATTAGATACTTCACAGCGCAATGAACATTACAGTGACAAAGGAAATTTCCACAGATGAAAACTAGAAAGAAGCTTTCTTAGAAACTTCTTGGTGATGTGTGAATTCATCTCACAGAGTTACACTTATGTTTCGTGGAGCAGTCCATTAACACTGTCTTTGGGGAATCTGAGAAGGGCTTCTTTGGATCACATTGAGGCCTACGCTGATAAAGGAAATTTCATCCGTTCAAAACGTGAAAGAAGCTTTCTGAGAAACTTCTTTCTGATCTGTGAGTTCATCTCACAGAGTTACAACCTCTGCCTCAAGAAGCAGTTTGCTAACACTCTTTTCGTGGAATCTGCAAAGTGATATTTGGGAGCCTATTGGGGCCCATGGTGATAAAGGAATTATCCTCACATAATAACTAAAGAGAAGCTTTCTGAGAAACTGCATTGCCATGTGTGAATGCAACTCACAGAGTTACACGTTTCTCTTCAGTGATCAGTTTGTTAGCACAGTTTTCTGGAAATCTGCAATTAGATACTTCACAGCGCAATGAACATTACAGTGACAAAGGAAATTTCCACAGATGAAAACTAGAAAGAAGCTTTCTTAGAAACTTCTTGGTGATGTGTGAATTCATCTCACAGAGTTACACTTATGTTTCGTGGAGCAGTCCATTAACACTGTCTTTGGGGAAACTGAGAAGGGCTTCTTTGGATCACATTGAGGCCTACGCTGAGAAAGGAAATTTCATCCGTTCAAAACGTGAAAGAAGCTTTCTGAGAAACTTCTTTCTGATCTGTGAGTTCATCTCACAGAGTTACAACCTCTGCCTTAAGAAGCAGTTTGCTAACACTTTTTTGGTGGAATCTGCAAAGTGATATTTGGGAGCCTATTGAGGCCCATGGTGATAAAGGAATTATCCTCACATAATAACTAAGGAGAAGCTTTCTGAGAAACTGCATTGCCATGTGTGAATGCAACTCACAGAGTTACACGTTTCTCTTCAGTGATCAGTTTGTTAGCACAGTTTTCTGGAAATCTGCAATTAGATACTTCACAGCGCAATGAACATTACAGTGACAAAGGAAATTTCCACAGATGAAAACTAGAAAGAAGCTTTCTTAGAAACTTCTTGGTGATGTGTGAATTCATCTCACAGAGTTACACTTATGTTTCGTGGAGCAGTCCATTAACACTGTCTTTGGGGAATCTGAGAAGGGCTTCTTTGGATCACATTGAGGCCTACGCTGATAAAGGAAATTTCATCCGTTCAAAACGTGAAAGAAGCTTTCTGAGAAACTTCTTTCTGATCTGTGAGTTCATCTCACAGAGTTACAACCTCTGCCTCAAGAAGCAGTTTGCTAACACTCTTTTTTTTGGAATCGGCAAAGTGATATTTGGGAGCCTATTGGGGCCCATGGTGATAAAGGAATTATCCTCACATAATAACTAAGAGAAGCTTTGTGAGAAACTGCATTGCCATGTGTGAATGCAACTCACAGAGTTACACGTTTCTCTTCAGTGATCAGTTTGTTAGCACAGTTTTCTGGAAATCTGCAATTAGATACTTCATAGCGCAATGAACATTACAGTGACAAAGGAAATTTCCACAGATGAAAACTAGAAAGAAGCTTTCTTAGAAACTTCTTGGTGATGTGTGAATTCATCTCACAGAGTTACACTTATGTTTCGTGGAGCAGTCCATTAACACTGTCTTTGGGGAAACTGAGAAGGGCTTCTTTGGATCACATTGAGGCCTACGCTGATAAAGGAAATTTCATCCGTTCAAAACGTGAAAGAAGCTTTCTGAGAAACTTCTTTCTGATCTGTGAGTTCATCTCACAGAGTTACAACCTCTGCCTTAAGAAGCAGTTTGCTAACACTTTTTGGTGGAATCTGCAAAGTGATATTTGGGAGCCTATTGAGGCCCATGGTGATAAAGGAATTATCCTCACATAATAACTAAGGAGAAGCTTTCTGAGAAACTGCATTGCCATGTGTGAATGCAACTCACAGAGTTACACGTTTCTCTTCAGTGATCAGTTTGTTAGCACAGTTTTCTGGAAATCTGCAATTAGATACTTCACAGCGCAATGAACATTACAGTGACAAAGGAAATTTCCACAGATGAAAACTAGAAAGAAGCTTTCTTAGAAACTTCTTGGTGATGTGTGAATTCATCTCACAGAGTTACACTTATGTTTCGTGGAGCAGTCCATTAACACTGTCTTTGGGGAATCTGAGAAGGGCTTCTTTGGATCACATTGAGGCCTACGCTGATAAAGGAAATTTCATCCGTTCAAAACGTGAAAGAAGCTTTCTGAGAAACTTCTTTCTGATCTGTGAGTTCATCTCACAGAGTTACAACCTCTGCCTCAAGAAGCAGTTTGCTAACACTCTTTTAGTGGAATCTGCAAAGTGATATTTGGGAGCCTATTGGGGCCCATGGTGATAAAGGAATTATCCTCACATAATAACTAAGAGAAGCTTTCTGAGAAACTGCATTGCCATGTGTGAATGCAACTCACAGAGTTACACGTTTCTCTTCAGTGATCAGTTTGTTAGCACAGTTTTCTGGAAATCTGCAATTAGATACTTCATAGCGCAATGAACATTACAGTGACAAAGGAAATTTCCACAGATGAAAACTAGAAAGAAGCTTTCTTAGAAACTTCTTGGTGATGTGTGAATTCATCTCACAGAGTTACACTTATGTTTCGTGGAGCAGTCCATTAACACTGTCTTTGGGGAAACTGAGAAGGGCTTCTTTGGATCACATTGAGGCCTACGCTGATAAAGGAAATTTCATCCGTTCAAAACGTGAAAGAAGCTTTCTGAGAAACTTCTTTCTGATCTGTGAGTTCATCTCACAGAGTTACAACCTCTGCCTTAAGAAGCAGTTTGCTAACACTTTTTGGTGGAATCTGCAAAGTGATATTTGGGAGCCTATTGAGGCCCATGGTGATAAAGGAATTATCCTCACATAATAACTAAGGAGAAGCTTTCTGAGAAACTGCATTGCCATGTGTGAATGCAACTCACAGAGTTACACGTTTCTCTTCAGTGATCAGTTTGTTAGCACAGTTTTCTGGAAATCTGCAATTAGATACTTCACAGCGCAATGAACATTACAGTGACAAAGGAAATTTCCACAGATGAAAACTAGAAAGAAGCTTTCTTAGAAACTTCTTGGTGATGTGTGAATTCATCTCACAGAGTTACACTTATGTTTCGTGGAGCAGTCCATTAACACTGTCTTTGGGGAATCTGAGAAGGGCTTCTTTGGATCACATTGAGGCCTACGCTGATAAAGGAAATTTCATCCGTTCAAAACGTGAAAGAAGCTTTCTGAGAAACTTCTTTCTGATCTGTGAGTTCATCTCACAGAGTTACAACCTCTGCCTCAAGAAGCAGTTTGCTAACACTCTTTTAGTGGAATCTGCAAAGTGATATTTGGGAGCCTATTGGGGCCCATGGTGATAAAGGAATTATCCTCACATAATAACTAAAGAGAAGCTTTCTGAGAAACTGCATTGCCATGTGTGAATGCAACTCACAGAGTTACACGTTTCTCTTCAGTGATCAGTTTGTTAGCACAGTTTTCTGGAAATCTGCAATTAGATACTTCATAGCGCAATGAACATTACAGTGACAAAGGAAATTTCCACAGATGAAAACTAGAAAGAAGCTTTCTTAGAAACTTCTTGGTGATGTGTGAATTCATCTCACAGAGTTACACTTATGTTTCGTGGAGCAGTCCATTAACACTGTCTTTGGGGAAACTGAGAAGGGCTTCTTTGGATCACATTGAGGCCTACGCTGATAAAGGAAATTTCATCCGTTCAAAACGTGAAAGAAGCTTTCTGAGAAACTTCTTTCTGATCTGTGAGTTCATCTCACAGAGTTACAACCTCTGCCTTAAGAAGCAGTTTGCTAACACTTTTTTGGTGGAATCTGCAAAGTGATATTTGGGAGCCTATTGAGGCCCATGGTGATAAAGGAATTATCCTCACATAATAACTAAGGAGAAGCTTTCTGAGAAACTGCATTGCCATGTGTGAATGCAACTCACAGAGTTACACGTTTCTCTTCAGTGATCAGTTTGTTAGCACAGTTTTCTGGAAATCTGCAATTAGATACTTCACAGCGCAATGAACATTACAGTGACAAAGGAAATTTCCACAGATGAAAACTAGAAAGAAGCTTTCTTAGAAACTTCTTGGTGATGTGTGAATTCATCTCACAGAGTTACACTTATGTTTCGTGGAGCAGTCCATTAACACTGTCTTTGGGGAATCTGAGAAGGGCTTCTTTGGATCACATTGAGGCCTACGCTGATAAAGGAAATTTCATCCGTTCAAAACGTGAAAGAAGCTTTCTGAGAAACTTCTTTCTGATCTGTGAGTTCATCTCACAGAGTTACAACCTCTGCCTCAAGAAGCAGTTTGCTAACACTCTTTTGTGGAATCTGCAAAGTGATATTTGGGAGCCTATTGGGGCCCATGGTGATAAAGGAATTATCCTCACATAATAACTAAAGAGAAGCTTTGTGAGAAACTGCATTGCCATGTGTGAATGCAACTCACAGAGTTACACGTTTCTCTTCAGTGATCAGTTTGTTAGCACAGTTTTCTGGAAATCTGCAATTAGATACTTCATAGCGCAATGAACATTACAGTGACAAAGGAAATTTCCACAGATGAAAACTAGAAAGAAGCTTTCTTAGAAACTTCTTGGTGATGTGTGAATTCATCTCACAGAGTTACACTTATGTTTCGTGGAGCAGTCCATTAACACTGTCTTTGGGGAAACTGAGAAGGGCTTCTTTGGATCACATTGAGGCCTACGCTGATAAAGGAAATTTCATCCGTTCAAAACGTGAAAGAAGCTTTCTGAGAAACTTCTTTCTGATCTGTGAGTTCATCTCACAGAGTTACAACCTCTGCCTTAAGAAGCAGTTTGCTAACACTTTTTTGGTGGAATCTGCAAAGTGATATTTGGGAGCCTATTGAGGCCCATGGTGATAAAGGAATTATCCTCACATAATAACTAAGGAGAAGCTTTCTGAGAAACTGCATTGCCATGTGTGAATGCAACTCACAGAGTTACACGTTTCTCTTCAGTGATCAGTTTGTTAGCACAGTTTTCTGGAAATCTGCAATTAGATACTTCACAGCGCAATGAACATTACAGTGACAAAGGAAATTTCCACAGATGAAAACTAGAAAGAAGCTTTCTTAGAAACTTCTTGGTGATGTGTGAATTCATCTCACAGAGTTACACTTATGTTTCGTGGAGCAGTCCATTAACACTGTCTTTGGGGAAACTGAGAAGGGCTTCTTTGGATCACATTGAGGCCTACGCTGATAAAGGAAATTTCATCCGTTCAAAACGTGAAAGAAGCTTTCTGAGAAACTTCTTTCTGATCTGTGAGTTCATCTCACAGAGTTACAACCTCTGCCTTAAGAAGCAGTTTGCTAACACTTTTTGGTGGAATCTGCAAAGTGATATTTGGGAGCCTATTGAGGCCCATGGTGATAAAGGAATTATCCTCACATAATAACTAAGGAGAAGCTTTCTGAGAAACTGCATTGCCATGTGTGAATGCAACTCACAGAGTTACACGTTTCTCTTCAGTGATCAGTTTGTTAGCACAGTTTTCTGGAAATCTGCAATTAGATACTTCACAGCGCAATGAACATTACAGTGACAAAGGAAATTTCCACAGATGAAAACTAGAAAGAAGCTTTCTTAGAAACTTCTTGGTGATGTGTGAATTCATCTCACAGAGTTACACTTATGTTTCGTGGAGCAGTCCATTAACACTGTCTTTGGGGAATCTGAGAAGGGCTTCTTTGGATCACATTGAGGCCTACGCTGATAAAGGAAATTTCATCCGTTCAAAACGTGAAAGAAGCTTTCTGAGAAACTTCTTTCTGATCTGTGAGTTCATCTCACAGAGTTACAACCTCTGCCTCAAGAAGCAGTTTGCTAACACGCTTTTAGTGGAATCTGCAAAGTGATATTTGGGAGCCTATTGGGGCCCATGGTGATAAAGGAATTATCCTCACATAATAACTAAAGAGAAGCTTTCTGAGAAACTGCATTGCCATGTGTGAATGCAACTCACAGAGTTACACGTTTCTCTTCAGTGATCAGTTTGTTAGCACAGTTTTCTGGAAATCTGCAATTAGATACTTCATAGCGCAATGAACATTACAGTGACAAAGGAAATTTCCACAGATGAAAACTAGAAAGAAGCTTTCTTAGAAACTTCTTGGTGATGTGTGAATTCATCTCACAGAGTTACACTTATGTTTCGTGGAGCAGTCCATTAACACTGTCTTTGGGGAAACTGAGAAGGGCTTCTTTGGATCACATTGAGGCCTACGCTGATAAAGGAAATTTCATCCGTTCAAAACGTGAAAGAAGCTTTCTGAGAAACTTCTTTCTGATCTGTGAGTTCATCTCACAGAGTTACAACCTCTGCCTTAAGAAGCAGTTTGCTAACACTTTTTTGGTGGAATCTGCAAAGTGATATTTGGGAGCCTATTGAGGCCCATGGTGATAAAGGAATTATCCTCACATAATAACTAAGGAGAAGCTTTCTGAGAAACTGCATTGCCATGTGTGAATGCAACTCACAGAGTTACACGTTTCTCTTCAGTGATCAGTTTGTTAGCACAGTTTTCTGGAAATCTGCAATTAGATACTTCACAGCGCAATGAACATTACAGTGACAAAGGAAATTTCCACAGATGAAAACTAGAAAGAAGCTTTCTTAGAAACTTCTTGGTGATGTGTGAATTCATCTCACAGAGTTACACTTATGTTTCGTGGAGCAGTCCATTAACACTGTCTTTGGGGAAACTGAGAAGGGCTTCTTTGGATCACATTGAGGCCTACGCTGATAAAGGAAATTTCATCCGTTCAAAACGTGAAAGAAGCTTTCTGAGAAACTTCTTTCTGATCTGTGAGTTCATCTCACAGAGTTACAACCTCTGCCTCAAGAAGCAGTTTGCTAACACTCTTTTCGTGGAATCTGCAAAGTGATATTTGGGAGCCTATTGAGGCCCATGGTGATAAAGGAATTATCCTCACATAATAACTAAAGAGAAGCTTTGTGAGAAACTGCATTGCCATGTGTGAATGCAACTCACAGAGTTACACGTTTCTCTTCAGTGATCAGTTTGTTAGCACAGTTTTCTGGAAATCTGCAATTAGATACTTCATAGCGCAATGAACATTACAGTGACAAAGGAAATTTCCACAGATGAAAACTAGAAAGAAGCTTTCTTAGAAACTTCTTGGTGATGTGTGAATTCATCTCACAGAGTTACACTTATGTTTCGTGGAGCAGTCCATTAACACTGTCTTTGGGGAAACTGAGAAGGGCTTCTTTGGATCACATTGAGGCCTACGCTGATAAAGGAAATTTCATCCGTTCAAAACGTGAAAGAAGCTTTCTGAGAAACTTCTTTCTGATCTGTGAGTTCATCTCACAGAGTTACAACCTCTGCCTTAAGAAGCAGTTTGCTAACACTTTTTTGGTGGAATCTGCAAAGTGATATTTGGGAGCCTATTGAGGCCCATGGTGATAAAGGAATTATCCTCACATAATAACTAAGGAGAAGCTTTCTGAGAAACTGCATTGCCATGTGTGAATGCAACTCACAGAGTTACACGTTTCTCTTCAGTGATCAGTTTGTTAGCACAGTTTTCTGGAAATCTGCAATTAGATACTTCACTAGCGCAATGAACATTACAGTGACAAAGGAAATTTCCACAGATGAAAACTAGAAAGAAGCTTTCTTAGAAACTTCTTGGTGATGTGTGAATTCATCTCACAGAGTTACACTTATGTTTCGTGGAGCAGTCCATTAACACTGTCTTTGGGGAAACTGAGAAGGGCTTCTTTGGATCACATTGAGGCCTACGCTGATAAAGGAAATTTCATCCGTTCAAAACGTGAAAGAAGCTTTCTGAGAAACTTCTTTCTGATCTGTGAGTTCATCTCACAGAGTTACAACCTCTGCCTCAAGAAGCAGTTTGCTAACACTCTTTTCTTGGAATCTGCAAAGTGATATTTGGGAGCCTATTGGGGCCCATGATGATAAAGGAATTATCCTCACATAATAACTAAAGAGAAGCTTTGTGAGAAACTGCATTGCTATGTGTGAATGCAACTCACAGAGTTACGCCAGTGTTTTTTGGGGCCGTTTCGTAGGACTGTTTCCGTGGATTCCGAGAAGTGATATTTCAGATAGCTTTGAAGAATAGAAGGAGAAAACGAATATACTCAAGAGAAAGCGGAACCAAGCTTCTGCGAAACTGCTTTGTGATATGTGAATTCATTTCACAGTGTTCTATCACCCTTTCTCGGGGGAGTTTCCTAGCACTCATTTTGAGGAATCTCAGATGTGATGTCTTGGATATCGTTGAATCGCATGCTGAATAAGGAACTATCCTCAGAGAAACCTGCAGAGAAGCCTTCTCAGAAACTTCTTTCTTGTGGGTGAATTCAGCCCACAGATGTCCATCATTGTTTCCACTGAGAAACTTGCTAGCAGAGTTTTCGCAGAATCTGCAATAGGACACACGGTGGCGCTCCAAGACCACAAATAACCTCGTCTTACTAAAGTGGGAAGCTTTCTGAGAAACCGCTTTGTGATGTGTGAATTCAACTCACTAAGTTGCAGCTGTATTTCGTGGGGCCGTGGCCTAGCCCTATTTGTGTGGAATCTGAGAACAGATATTCCCGATCCTTTTGAAAACAATGGGGTCAATGGAAACATCTTCCAATAAAAATGAGAAAGAAGCTTTCTGAGAAACTTCTTTCTGATCTGTGAGTTCATCTCACAGAGTTACCACCTCTGCCCAAGAAGCAGATGGCTAACACTCTGTTCGTGTAATCTGCAAAATGATATTTGGGAGCCTATTGGGGCCCATGGTGATAAAGCAAATATCCTCACATAATAACTAAAGAGAAGCTTTGTGAGAAACTGCATTGCCATGTGTGAATGCAACTCACAGAGTTACACGTTTCTCTTCAGTGATCAGTTTGTTAGCACAGTTTTCTGGAATCTGCAATTAGATACTTCATAGCGCAATGAACATTACAGTGACAAAGGAAATTTCCACAGATGAAAACTAGAAAGAAGCTTTCTTAGAAACTTCTTGGTGATGTGTGAATTCATCTCACAGAGTTACACTT
>NC_044569.1:3889178-4072816 GCF_007565055.1 Rhinopithecus roxellana | reverse complement strand
CCTCTATTAAATATCATCATCCTCTTCATCCTATCTATACTCTTGTCCTCTCCTTTCTCTCCTTTCTCTCTCTCTTTTTTTTTTTTTTTTGGCAAAGTGTTGCTCTGTTACCCAGGCTAGAGTGCAGTGGCGTCATCTCGGCTCACTACAACCTCTGCCTCCCGGGTTCAAGCAATTCTCATGCCTCGGTCTCCCGAGGAGCTGAGATTACAGGTGTGTGCCACCACAGCTAATTTTTGTATTTTTAGTAGAGACAGAGTTTCTCCATGTTGGCTGGGATGGTCTCGAACTCCTGCCCTCATGTCATCCACCTGCCTTGGCCTCCCAAAATGCTGGGATTACAGGCATGAGCCACTGCACCTGGCCGACGCTGTTTTCTTGAGAATGCTACCTGCCGCTTCCCCTCCCTTCTCCTCTTCTTATCAGTCTCCTCTTCTTCCCCCTTCTTCATTTTAATTTTTGGACTATTGGACATACTGCCTTTTACGAAGAGAGTATATGTCTCATAGGGATATCTTTAAATGACAGGCAAATATAGAACAGTCACACACTTCATGTGAGGGGCTGATAGCCTAGCCATATAGATATTTTTATCTTATTCTTTAAATAAATTTGGTACTGGGTGGAAATAAGACAAGGAAAGAAGAAAATCTACTGTTCCAGGAAATATGTAATCCCCAGGTAAAACCAACAATTCAAGGGGACTGTCTGGGGGTAGTTTATTCTGCAAATTGGTGCATTACTCAGAGTTTCTGGGGAAGAGAAAGAAAAGGTGTTATATTACCTAACTCCTTTCTGCAGTTTTGACTGGACATATTTCCTTACTTCCTGCCTGCAATGGTTATGAGGTGTTGGCATGAAGAATGAGAGATCTGTGACGTCTCCCATACGAGGGTGGGGTGCTGCAGGGAGAGGCCAGAGGCTTTGCTCTGGGCTCCCGTAGCACTTGTTATGGTTAAAGCACTCATGGATGAAAGGCTACCGTGTGTATAAATTATTATCATTATTGCAGTAACAGAGTGTATCATTACATCTACAGGATGTCTGAAAGCCCTGAGAAACTGGAATTCGTGGTGAAAAGTGACTTGCCAGAGTTTGAAAGCCTGTGAGGGACTTGGGGATCATCTGATGGAGACACTGGATGACCTAGCAACTCGTGGCAGGTGCAGGAGTGTGTGTACACATGCATGCCTACGTGTACGTGTATGTCTGTGTGCATGCACGTGTGTGTGCATATGTGTGAGTTCTTAAGACTAAATGGTACAGAGAATGAGGTCAGAATTGTGGAGAGGAAGACGCAAATGGAGTAACAGCATCCCTACCTCTTGAAATGCTGTGCTCTGGGCATTTTGGAAAAATGTAGTGGTCCCAGGGAAGGGATTGTTAGATGGGCTTTTGGGGCTTACATCTTCAGTAGAAAAGTCAGTATACTGTCTAGCTATTTCAAGAGGAACAAAATAAACTCCTGCTCACTAATCCCTCATACAAAGTCAAAGATCGGCTACTTTTGGCCTGAATTTATGCAAATGTTTTCTTTAAGACTCCCCTTCCATCCTGAGAAGGGAAGAACTTGCAAGAAACCATGAAATGTCTATGTTTTGTGTGTGATTTCAACCAAGAAGTGAGACCACTGTTGAAAGTCTTATTTAAATACAACCAATGTTGACAAATTTGGGTTACATATAGCCACGTGTCCCACTTTAATAATCTCCCCAAAGCAATCAAGTAGAAAGCTCCTTTCAAGCAGATGAAAAAAGTGAACTAGGGTTGGTTTGGGATTAATTTATTGTCCTCTGCCTGCACATTGCCACATAGGGTGCCCAGTTTTTTCCCAAGGGCACAGAATGTTGGGAGAAGAGCTGAGGCCTTTTGTTTCACTTCCTGACTCAGAAGAAATGGTACTAATAGGTGTCTTCATGGATTTAATCATTCTAGTTTCTTATCTTCATGTATCATACCTTTCTGTTGTTTCATATCTTTTATCTGAAAAGGCTGCCATCTAGAGTTTTATCCCCTTTTCCATCCAAGAAAAACATACTCAATGTCACCTTGAAATAACTCATTTCCAGAACCATTCATCAACAAAAAATGTGTAGGTAGTTATTATTGTCATTGCAAACCCTCTTTCATACAAATGTGCCCCTCACTGAAGAATGTCTGACACCACAAAGCAGAATAAGGATGTAAGATGGGGATCCTCCATGAGTCCATGGATGAAGAAACTGAGCCCAGCCGGACACACCTGACTACAAGATCCTGTGGTCTCATCTAAGGCCTTGCTCTGCTACTATTTGTCGTAGGTTTAGGAACCTACGACAGGTCACTTCACTTATCTGGGTTTCAGTTTCTTCTAAGAAGGTTGGATTCAGTAACGTCTAAGGGTCTTTCTAGCTTGACAATTCTCTAAATCCCATAGTTTTGCATGCACCTCCATGATGTATTAATATGTGAGTCAGTAGGCTGGGGAAGGCCGATTCACCCTTAATCTGGTGGGCACAAAGCAGGCAGAAAAACGTGAAAAGGCAAGACTGGCCTAGGCTCCCAGCCTACATATTTCTCCTGTGCTGGATCCTTCCTGCCCTCAAACATTGAACTCCAGGTTCTTTGGTTTTGAGATTCGGACTGGCTCTCCTTACTCCTCAAGCTTGCAGACAGCCTGTTGTGGGACCTTGTGATCATGTAAGTTAATATTAATAAACTCCCCTTTATCTATATATATATATATATCTCTTCTATTTGTTCTGTCTGGCTAGAGAGCCCTGACTAATACACGTGGATATAATGTGTAGTGGTAAAGTCTGGGCTTTTAGTGTAACCATCATCTGAACAGTGTACACTGTACCCAACTGGTAGCATTTCACCCCTCTCCTACCCTTCCCCTTTCTTTAGTCTCTAGTGTCTGTTAGTCCAGTCTGTATGTCCATATGTACCCATTGTTTAGCTTCCACTTATAGGTGAGAACATGGTTTTTGATCTGCTGTTTTTGACTCATTTTACTTAGGATAATGGCCTCAAGCTCCATCCATGTTGCTGCAGAAGACATAAGTTCTTTCTTTTTCATGACTGAGTAGTATTCCATGGCATATATTTACCACATTTTCTTTATCCAGTCCTCCACTGTTGGACACAGGTTGATTCCATGACTTTGCTATTGTGAATAGTGCTGCAATAAACATACGCATGGAGGTGTTTTGATATGACGATTTCTTTTCTTGCAGGTAGATACCCAGTAGTGAAATTGCTAGATCAAATAGTCATTCTATTTCTAGTTCTTTGAGAAATCTCCATACTGTTGTCCATAGAGGTTGTACTGATTTACATTCCCACCAACAGTGCATATGTTTTCCCTTTTCTCCGCATCCTTGCCAATATCGGTTGCTTTTTGACTTTTTAATAATGGTTATTCTGACTGGGGTACTTTTCTTTATTAAAGGTTTAAATAAGGCGAATCACCTACTTTCTTTTCTTGTTCTGAAAGTATATCACTAGCTTTTCTTTCCTGTTCTTCTAACAGGTCCTTCTTTTTTCTTTGGCGTTGGCTGTAGTGAAAAACTATTCCATTTACAGTTGGAGAAAACACAAGATCAAGAAGAGCTTCTTTCTTGAAGTCTACTCATATTGGTGGCTGCTTCCAGATTGGTTCAAGCATCATTATTTTTACTGAACTGGCTGGGCGTTGGAGCACAAGTGGGCTCTTTGGAGTTTGCTGAAAGATAATGGGGACGTTGAGTCAGGGTTACACCACCCAATCGGAGTCCAGTTGCGGTCATTCTGAGATATTCTAATTTTTAAAAATCCTGACAGATGGCTTTGCTCAAAGAACAATGTGTAATCTGATTTTTAGTTTCAGTTATTGGCCAGTTTTATAAACTCAAGGTAGGGTCATTTGCTGAGTTTAAAGTCAGAGCTTTAACATGATTCAAAGTTTGAATTCATTTAGAAGGTATGAAGTGATTACAATGTGTCAGGCATCTTACTAAGCTCTGGGGAATGAGAAATAAGACACAGTTTTCAGGGAGTGTAAACATTTCCTTTTATGCACATATATTGTGTGTGGGTTTTTGTTTGTTTAGTTTTGTTTGTTTGTTTTGAGACAGAGTCTCGCCCTGTCCCCCAGGCTGGAGTGCAGTGGCACGATCTCAGCTCACTGCAACCTCCGTCTCCTGGGTTCAAGTGATTCTCCTGCCTCAGCTTCCTGAGTAGCTGGGATTACAGTCACCCACCACCACGACCGTCTAATTTTTGTATTTTTAGTAGAGATGGGGTTTCACCATGTTGGCCAGGCTGGTCTCAAACTGCTGACCTCAGGTGATCCACCCACCTGTGCCTCCCAAAATGCTGGGATTACAGGTGTGAGGCAGCATGCCTGGCCCCTTTTATGCACATATATTGTGTTTTAAAAATTAGTATATGTGTACAGTATTGCCCCCTTATCCAAGAGGCATATGTTGCAAACATGGATATGCTGGACAAAGGGATGATTCAGGTGCCAGGTAGGATGGAGCAGAATAGTGAGAGATTTTATCATACTACTCAGAATGACGTACAGTTTAAAAGTTAAGTTCATTTTTGAAATTTTCCATTTAATATTCTGGATTGCAGTTGATTGCATGTAACTGAAACTGCAGAAAATGAAACCACAGATAAGGTGGGACTACCGTAAGTATTCGTTAATTCATTTAGCAGGCTCTATACGAGGCACTGGCAGAAGGCAATGACTGTGATGTAGTATTTGCCCTCGTATCATTACAGATAAACACTTCACTGCAACAAACTATACTGATTTGGTGGGGAGACAAAGAATAACAACTTGAATTCCAGTACAATGTGATGAAGTGCATGAAGGAGCACATTCCAGGCAACCAGAGCAGGCTGCCCTGAGGTGCTGAGCTCTGCAGGGTCTTGAAAATGGTAGCTCTTAGGAGAACTGTGTTGAGGAAGAACTCTGGTGCATGGCTGGCCAGATACCTTGGTTACCAGAAGAGTCACTCCTCTCTCATTTCAGCTGGACTTTTTCATCAAATTAGTTTTTCCTTACCTTTCCTGTCTGATTTCTTTTGGCATCCAGTGAAGGCATATAAAGTGTCACCTAGAGGTTATTTCTGTCTAGCAAGCTCACTTCTCCCAGGTGTCTGGAAGAGTGGGTTTTGCAAAGGGTTGTTAGGCAATTGTGTGATTATCTCTTTCCCTTCTTCTTTTTGTTTTCCCTAGGTGCATCTCTACTGTTAGAAGTGAACACACAGAGTTTTCAACTACAGTATCTAATTTTCAAGGGAAGAGTTCATGGAGAATTGCTTCTTACAGTGGCTAATAAGTATTTGTCTGCAGTACTGCTTCAGAAAGTCCATGTATCTCTGAGTTGGTATAGCAAATTTCAATCAATCTAGGTTTTGTTCTGTCTTTAGCTCCAAGACAACGATCCCATTGGTCTGTTGTAGCTAATGACCAGTTTTATTTCCGTTGTTACTGCTGTTGGACATTTCTTGGATGCTCGATACTGTGATCTGAGCATTTTTATTGTGGCTGACAAACACTTGTATTGGTCTATCTGGAAAAGTCCTTCCCTATTTGAATCTTATTTTTCTCTGTGTATAGAGTTCATTGTTTTTGAACTTTGTGTTTCGACTGTGACCTAAATTGCTTCTTGACGAACAAGGAATTGGGGCAGGAACTCGTTTTACTTAGCATTTAGGTACTTTTTTTGGACAGCATTGTTTTTTAGGGCAATTTCGATTCAGTATGTTAGACATCTTCAGATCATGGCCCCAATTTTTCCATAATGGGCATGCACTTCATCTCCGGCTTTCTGGTTTTAATGTGCTGTTGGATGAGGGAGCCTAAAAAGCAATTATGCTAGAGTTTTACAAAAGAACACCTGGGAGAAATCCCCTCAGAGTTAACACAACACAGGTGAGTGTGAAGACAGGTGTTGAGGTAGGAGAACCAGAACAGTGATTGCATGAAGACACCAACTCACTGCTTTTTTTATGAGGACAGCCTCTTTCTGGCCACCAATTATATTTTATTGTGTTTCGGTAAATCAAAATAACCGATTGTAACTAAAGGAAATTTCAAAATGAATAAGATAGAGGTTCAACCATTGTTATACAAACATGCTACTGTATGAATACTATGTTAAGAAAAATTCCAAAACTCTACCTATAGGGAAAAATAAAGGTTGGAAGGAAATAATCCAAAACATTGACAGAGAAGGGGCTATGGAGAATGTATCTTCCACATTTTTCCATTTTCAAAACTTCCTTTCATGTACACATGTTGTGTTTTTAGGATAAATATATAATTAATTTATGTATTTTGCTGGGCTGTATGCTAGACACTGATGATAAGGCAATGAGCAGGAATTGCCCCAGAATTACTACAAATAATCAATTTACTATAAGAGCTACTATAATTAATATGTGAAAAGTGCACCTGGGAGCTCGAGAAATAAAGAAACAGGAAAGCTCTGCATGTATCTTAAGTTTATCCTTAAGTATTTCATGTTTCAGATGCTATAGTAAAATGCAATTGTAATGTTTTTCCCTTTTTTTTTTTTTTTTTTTTTGAGACAGGGTCTCGCTCTGTTGCCCAGGTTGGAATACAGTGGCATGATCATAGCTCACTGCAGCCTTGATCTCTGGGTTCAAGTGATCCTTCTGCCTCAGCCTCCCAAGTTGCTGGGAATACAGGCACCACACCAGGCTAATTTTTTGTATTTTTTGTATAGATGGGATTTCACCACATTGCTCAGGCTGGTCTTGAACTCCTGGGCTCAAGTGATCCACCCGCCTTGGCCTCTGAAAGTGCTGGGATTACAGATGTAAGCCACAATTTCAATTTTCAGTTATTCATAGCTAGCATATAGGGTGCAATTGGTTTGTGTGTGTATATATATGTGTGTGTGTGTTTTATTTTTTATTTTTTATTTTATTTTGTTTCGAGGTGGAGTCTCACTCTGTTGCCCAGGCTGGAGTGCAGTGGTGTGATCTCGGCTCACTGCAAGCTCTGCCTCCCGGGTTCACGCCATTCTCCTGCCTCAGCCTCCTGAGTAGCTGGTACTACAGGCACCCGCCACCATACCTGGCTAATTTTTTGTATTTTCAGTACAGACAGAGTTTCACCACATTAGCCAGGATGGTCTCGATCTTCTGACCTTGTGATCTGCCTGCCTTGGCCCCCCAAAGTGCTGGGATTACAGGCGTGAGCCACCATACCAGGTCCTGGTTTGCATTTTGACCTCAAATGCTTTGATCTTGCTAAATTCATTTATTAGACCTACTGCTTTTCTTTTTTGTAAAGTCCTTAGGATTTTGTAAGTGCATGATCATAGAATTATCAAATATAGGCTTTTGTTTCTTTCTTTGTACATATGAATGGCTAATAAGCACATTAATAAATGTTCAAAATTACTAGTCATCACAGTGAGATACCACCTCACAACCTTCAGAATAGCTAATGTAAAAAAGACGGAGGATAGTTGGCCGGGCGCGGTGGCTCACGTCTGTAATCCCAGCACTTTGGGAGGCTGAGGCAGGTGGATCACGAGGTCAGAAGATCGAGACCATCCTGGCTAACACAGTGAAACCCCGTCTCTACTAAAAATACAAAAAATTAGCTGGGCGTGGTGGCGGGCACCTGTAGTCCCAGCTACTCAGGAGGCTGAGGCAGGAGAATGACATGAACCCGGGAGGCAGAGCTTGCAGTGAGCTGAGATTGCGCCACAGCACTCCAGCCTGGGTGACAGAGACTCCGTTTCAAAAAAAAAAAAAAAAAAGACGGAGGATAGTTTTGGTGAGGATGTGGAACAACTGAAATTCTCACATGCTGTTGGTGGGGAAAGGAAATGTTACAATCACTTTTATTTATATCTTTTCATTCTTTATTACAATGTCTAGGAGCTCAAGTACAATGCTAAATTGAAGTGGTGAGAGTGAATATCCCTGCTTATTCCTGATCTCAGTGGAAGGCATTCCATTTCTTACCATGTAGTATGTTACTGTAGAAGTTTTACTTTTTGGGTTGGTTTGTTTGTTTTTGAGACAGGATCTCACACTGTTGCTCAGGCTAGGGTGCAGTGGAGCCATCACAGTTCACAGCAACCTTGAACTTCTAGGCTCAAGTGATCCTCCTAAACAGCTGGGACTACAGGAGTGCACCACCAGGCCTGGCTAGTTTATCATTATTGTTAATATTTGTAGAGACAGGATCTAATTTTGTTGCTCAGGCTGGTCTTGAATTCCTGGCCTCAAGTGATCCCACCACCTCAGCCTTCAGAGTCATTGGGATTACAGGCATAAGCCACTGTACCTCATTTATAGGCTTTTTAAACATAGATTTTCCTGGCTGGGCACAGTGGCTCATGCCTGTAATCCCAGCACTTTGGGAGGCTGAAGCGGCCACATCACTTGAGGCCAGGAGTTGGAGACCAGCCTGGCCAACATGGGAAAACCCTGTCTCTACTAAAAATACAAAAATTAGCCAGGCATGGTGGTGCACACCTGTAATCCGTGCTACTCAAGAGGCTGAGGCACGAGAATTGCTTGAACCAGGAGGCGGAGGTTGCAGTGAGCCAAAGTTGGGCTGCTGCACTCTAGCCTGGGTGACAGAGCAAGACTTTACCTCAAAAAAACTAAAACAAAAAGAACATAGGTTTTCCTTATCAATGGGAAGACGTTCTTTCCTATTACTAGTTTACTAGCTCTCATTATGAATAGGTGTTGAAATTTGTTAAAGGTTTTCTGAGCATCTATTGAAATATTTATATTTTGCCTTATTAAAAGTATTCAAATTACATTAATTTATTATTGAATGTTAAATCAGGCTTTACATCTCATTTGTTCAAGATGTAGTCATCCTTTTACATTTTGCTGTGTTTGACTTGGTACATTTGGCTAAGAATTTTTTGAGTCTGTATTCTTGAGGGATATTGACTTGTAGTTTCTTTTTTTAATTATTATACTTTAAGTTCTAGTTTAAGTCTGTTTTATCAGAGACTAGGATTGCAATCCCTGCTTTTTTTTGTTCTCCATTTGCTTGGTAGATCTTCCTCCATCCCTTTATTTTGAGCCTATGTATGTCTCTGCATGTGAGATGGGTCTCCTGAATACAGCAGACTGATGGGTCTTGACTCTTTATCTAGTTTGCCAGTCTGTGTCTTTTAATTGGACCATTTAGTCCATTTACATTTAAGGTTAATATTGTTATGTGTGAACTTGATCCTGCCATTATGATATTAACTGGTTATTTTGCTCGTTAGTTGATGCAGTTTCTTCCTAGCCTCGATGGTCTTTACATTTTGGCATGTTTTTGCAATGGCTGGTACCGGTTGTTCCTTTCCATGTTTAGGGCTTCCTTCAGGGTCTCTTGTAAGGCAGGCCTGGTGGTGACAAAATCTCTAAGCATTTGCTTATCTGTAAAGGATTTTATTTCTCCTTCACTGATGAAACTTAGTTTGAATGGATATGAAATTCTGGGTTTAAAATTCTTTTCTTTAAGAACGTTGAATATTGGCCCCCACTCTCTTCTGGCTTGTAGAGTTTCTGCCGAGAGATCTGCTATTAGTCTGATGGGCTTCCCTTTGTGGGTAACCCGACCTTTCTCTCTGGCTGCCCTTAAGATTTTTTCCTTCATTTCAACTTTGGTGAATCTGGCAATTATGTATCTTGGAGTTGCTCTTCTCGAGGAGTATCTTTGCGGCATTCTCTGTATTTCCTGAATTTGAATGTTGGCCTGCCTTGCTAGGTTGGGGAAGTTCTCCTGGATAATATCCTGCAGAGTGTTTTCCAACTTGGTTCCATTCTCCCCGTCACTTTCAGGTACACCAATCAGACATAGATTTGGTCTTTTCACATAATCCCACATTTATTGGAGGCTTTGTTTGTTTCTTTTTACTCTTTTTTCTCTAAACTTCTGTTCTCACTTCATTTCATTCATTCAATCTTCAATCACTGATACCCTTTCTTCCAGTTGATCGAATCAGTTACTGAAGCTTGTGCATGAGTCACTTGGTTCTCATGCCATGGTTCTCAGCTCCATCAGGTCATTTAAGGTCTTCTGTACACTGTTTATTCTAGTTAGCCATTTGTCTAATCTTTTTTCAAGGTTTTTAGCCTCTTTGTGATGGATTCGAACATCCTCCTTTAGCTCGGAGAAGTTTGTTATTACCAATTGTCTGAAACCTTCTTCTCTCAACTGTTCAAAGTCATTCTCCATCCAGCTTTGTTCCATTGCTGACGAGGAGCTGCATTCCTATGGAGAAGAGGTGCTCTGATTTTTAGAATTTTCAGTTTTTCTGCCCTGGTTTCTCCTCATCTTTTTGATTTTATCTGCCTTTGGTCTTTGATGATGGTGATGTACAGATGGGGTTTTGGTTGGATGTCCTTTCTGTTTGTTAGTTTTCCTTCTAACAGTCAGGACCCTCAGTGGCACATCTGTTGGAGTTTGGTGGAGGTCCACTCCAGACCTGTTTGCCTGGCTTTCACCAGTGGATGCTGCAGAACAGTAAATATTGTGGAACGGCAGATGCTGCTGCCTGATCCTTCCGCTGGAAGCTTCATCTCAGAGGGGCACCCAGCTGTATGAGGTGTCAGTTGGCCCCTACTGGTAGGTGCCTCCCAGTTAGGCTACTCGGGGTCAGGGACCCACTTGAGGAGGCGATCTGTCTGTTCTCAGATCTCAAACTCCGTGCTGGGAGAACCACTACTCTCTCCAAAGCTGTCAGACAGGGATGTTTAAGTCTGCAGAAGTTTCTCCTGCCTTTTGTTCAGCTATGCCCTGCCCCCAGAAGAAGAGTCTACAGCGGCAGGCAGGCCTCCTTGAGCTGGGGTGGGCTCCACCCAGTTTAAGCTTCCTGGCCGCTTTGTTTACCTACTCACGCCTCAGCAATGGTGGATGTCCCTCCCCAAGCCTCTCTGCCACCTTGCAGTTTGATCTCAGACTGCTGTGCTAGCAGTGAGCGAGGCTCTGTGGGCGTGGGACCCACTGAGCCAGGTGTGGGATATAATCTCCTGGTGTGCCATTTGCTAAGACCATTGGAAAAGTGCAGTATTAGGGTGTCCCGATTTTCCAGGTACCATCTGTCACGGCTTCCCTTGGCTAGGAAAGGGAATTCTCCGACCCCTTGTGCTTCCTGGGTGAAGCAATACCCTGCCCTGCTTTGGCTCACCAATCATAGGCTGCACCCGCTGTCTGACAAGCCCCAGTGAGATGAACCCAGTACCTCAGTTGGAAATGCAGAAATCACCCGTCTTCTGTGTTGCTCACGCTGGGAGCTGTAGTCTGGAGCTGTTCCTATTTGGCCATCTTGGAACCAGAAAAAGAAAAGTGTAGTTTCTTTTTTCAAACAAGGTTTTTCAGCCCGGTTTTATACCAGACTAATGGTGCCCAAATAAACAAAAGAGAGAGAGAGAGATGGACAGTAACTCTTGAAAGAAGTTATGTAAAGTTTGTATTTTTTCTTCCTCAAATGTTTGATAGAACACTGAAGACAACTGGACCTGAAGCTTTCCTTCTGGAAAAGTTTTTATTAATCCAATTTTTTTTTAAGACAGGACTATTCAATTTTCTATTTTTTCTTGTCTCCATTCTGAAAATTTGTTCCTTTCAATAAATTTTTCAATTTCATTTATGGTGTTGAAATTACTGGCGTAAAATTGTTTGTGATATGTTTATATTCTCATTTTTATGTTGGTAGGGCCTGTAGTGAAGTTCTGCTCATATTGGTTACTTGTGTCTTCTCCCATTCTTTTTGATCTTTCTAGAACACTAGTAATTTTATTGATTCTTTCAAGCTAGACTTTTTTGGTTTTGTTAATATTTTTTATTGTTTATTTCTATTTCTCTGATTTTTTTTTTCTTTTTACTCTTTACTACTTTCTTCGACTTACTTTGCATATAATTTGGTCTTCCTTTTCTAGCTTCCTAAAATGGATAGTTCAATTATTGATTTTATTCTTTTTTTTTCTACTATCAGCATTTAAAGCTATAAACTTACCTCTAAGTAGGACATTTGCTGCCTTCTGCAAACTTTGATATGTTGTGTTTCATTGCTATTTAGTTTAAAACATTTTAAAATTTTGTTCATAATTTCTACTTTGTGTCATGGATTATTAAAAGTGAGTTGTTTGATTTCTAAGTATTTGAGATTTTCTTAAAATTTTGTTGTTGTTGAGTTTCAATTAAATTTCATTGTAGTCAGAAAAAGCACTCTGTAAGATGGCAATCTTTTGAAATATATTGAGACTTGTTTTAGTCAGCATATGCTCTACCTTTGTGGACCTACCATATGAATTTAAAAGAATGTATATTCTGCATTTGTTGGATATAGTCTGCTATAAATCACAACTAGGTAAAAGTGGTTGATAGCGTCACAGCCATTTTGCTGTCTTGTCTTATCTCTCTTGATGTTTGTTTGTTCCTCCTTTACTACCTTCTTTTGTGTTAATCAAATATTTTTAGTATTTTGTTTAATTTCTTTACTGGCTTTCTAGCTATATCGAGCTAATTATTGCATTTTAATAGCACTGTTCTAGAGGTAACAACATATATCTTTAACTTATCCCAATCTACTTAGAGTTCATACTGAATAATTTCAGGTAAAATATAGTAACCTTGCAACAGTATATTTTAATTTTCCTGTCTTTCCATTCTTAGCATTATTGTTGTCATTTGAATATGAAATCAATATATGTTATCAACTCAATAATACAGCTTTACAAATTTTGCTTAATTTGCTAATTGTCTTTCAAAGAAATTAACAGAAGAAAAGAAAAAAGTGTATGTGTATGCGTGTGTGTTGGGGGTGTGTGTATGAGTGTGTATATACATATTTAGTTCTTTTAATTTACCCACGCATTTTCCATTTCTGGTGTTCATCACTTTTTCCTGTAAATCTGAGAGGTCACCTGGTGTCACTTCCCTTCAGTCTCAAAAACTTATCTTACAGGTATGAGCTGAGCTGAGTGAAAATAAAAAAAAAAATTAAATTTAAAACCTACTTTAACTTTTCTAGTAGCACAGTTCTGCTAGCAATTAATTAACTTGGTTTTGTTCATCTGGCAATGCCTTAATTTCTCTTTCATGTATGAAGGATAAATTCTTTGGATACAAAATTCTTGGTTGCCAGTTTTGTTTTTTTTTTTCTCTCTCTCCAACAGTTGAAATATGCCATTCTAATTTCATATGGCTTTCATTACTTTGATGTAAAGTCACCATTGATCATATCATTGTTCTCCTGTATGTAACATGCCATCTTTCTCTGGCTGCTTTAAAGATTTTCTCATTATATTTGCTTTCAGCATTTTGACTACAAAGGTTTATTCTGGCTAGGGTTTGCTGATTTTCCTAGATTTGTAAATTAAAATTTTTTTCATAAAATTTTGGAAGTTATGGGCCATTCTTTCTTTTGACACTTTCCTGCCCCTTTCTCTTCTTTCCTGTTCTCTCCTCCTACCATTCCAATTACACCACTTTGTATCTCTTGATATAAATAGGTCTCTGATGCTCTGTTTATTTTTCTTCAAGTTTCTCTCTTTGTGTTATTCAGATTAATTTCTATTAATCTCATTTAAAGTTTATTAATTCTTTCTTCTGACACTTCAATCTGCCTTTAAAACCAAACTTTAGGGGCCAGGCATGGTGGCTCATGCCTGTAATCCCAGCACTTTGGGAGGCCGAGGTGGGCAGATCACCTGAGATCAGGAGTTCGAGACAAGCCTGACCAATATGGAGAAACCCCAATTTTACTAAAAATACAAAAAAATTAGCCAGACGTGGTGGCACGTGCCTGTAATCCCAGCTACCAGGGAGGCTGAGGCAGGAGAATCGCTTGAACCCGGGAGGGAGAGGTTGCGGTGAGCTGAGATCGTGCTATTACACTCCAGCCTGGGTGACAAGAACAAAACTCCATCTCAAACAAACAAACAAACAAAAAAACATACAAAACCAAATTTTAGTGAATTTTTTATTTAACTGAAAGAGTAAATTCTTCACTTAAGTGATAGTGCTTCTTAGCTCTAGAGTTTCCATTTTTTATAGTGTCATTCCTCTGTTGAGACTGCATTAAGACTATTTTCCTTGAATACTTTGAAAGTATTAGAATACCTAATTTGAAGTTTCTTTCCTGCTAAATCCAACATCTGGGCTCCATTTAAGTCAGTTTCGATGAACGTTTTTTGTTTTTCTTGAGTATGGGTCACATATTTCTGTATCTTGCACGTTTAGTAATTTTTGTTTGAAAAATGGACATTGTAGAAAATACAATGTGACTGACTACAGTGGATTATATTCTTAAATATTCATGTTATTATTTCATTAAGCAATTAATTTGAGCTTAAACAGAAAAGTTTGTCTCCTCTATGGTGTGTAGTTGTTGATCTCTTCTCAGTTTTTATGACTTCCAGCTGCTAAATATCCTCTTGGTAAATTCAGAGAACTCACCTGGTACAGTTCTAGCTTTACAGAGTAAAATCTTGTCTGGCCTTTGCCTGCTTTTCTAATGCCTTTGTTAGATTCTCCCTAACATATGCATACTTTACTAGCCAACCAGTGATGTGGGCAAAATTTTTACTCAAGATTTGGGGGTTTCAATCCTTTTGCCATTCTCTTGCTTACAGATTCCCCCCCCGCCTCCCCCCAAATTTCTCCTGTCCTCTCTTCTCTGTTACATTGGGCCTAGAATGTGACTAATGTATTTCTTTGCTCTGGCCAGAGGTGTTGGGGAACATCTTTAGGCAGGATAACTGCAAACTCCCAGTTCTTCCCCCTTCCAGTTGTTTAAAAGTAATCTGCCTTCTGTCCTCCACTTTTGGATGTGTTCTTATTCCTATAAATAGTTGTTCTTTTTTTTTATTACAGAATTTATAATTGTCATCTGTAGGAGGGTTTATACACCTACTCCACTCCAACACCATCACTAGACGTGCTTATGGTTATGTCTTTAGTCTTTATCTTCTTTATGTATAGTACATGAGCATGAGGGTAGGTACATACTTTATTACTGTATATCCAGGATTTCACACAAAATAAATGCTTCATAAATATTTGTTGTATGATTAAATAAAAATTCTGACTGCTACTGCAATTACACAATTGATCCCTCAGTGTGCATTCACAAATATTTACTGCTTTAAAAAAAAAAAAAAAAGATTCTCATAATCTCAATCACAAGGTCTGTACCTTGAGGAGCTAGTCCTCATTTTTTTACAGGCTTTTTGGTCACCTTCTGAAACAGCAAGCAAGGGGACCATATTTATTCAGTGGAGTTTCTTGTATGACCAATAAGAGAATATACTACAAGCACATTATGTGTCTTTCTTCAACTTCTAGAAAAAAAGAATGTCATCCATGAGTACTGTCAATGGTCTTTGAGATTCTCACAGGCAAGGGGTTCCCAAATATGAGTGGATGTAGCTTGATGATCATGAGGCATTTTGCTCATGAATGAAATTTGCTTATTTCATTCTGAAGGTCACAGACTATGACTTTCCCAAGTGAGAAGTGAGCCTCCTCCCAACCTTCACTTTGGACAAGGGGCTTAGCCTACAACTATTAACAACACCTAAACACCAACTGGTGTAGGAATCAGATGCATTTTTCTTAGGCCAGTTGTTTTTAAAGCAAAACAAAACACTTTCCCTCTATACAGAAGAGTTGGTATCTTTTAGATTGCAGCTGTTTTTGCTTCTCACTGATGGCTGTATTCCTGTTTTGGACAAGAGACAATTATCTACAAAGTGTGTAATATCATCAGGGGGCCTGGAATTAGAGGCAGTGTATCAGCATTACATATAAGTAATTATTATTACCAGTTTACACTTTTGGATGTGGGGGTTATTTTGCTTTCTACTTTGAGCTACACAGATGAAGAGTCCGATATAGGTGTTACTGGCTGCATGTTGGGAATGTTATATATTTAAACAGTTTGCAGTTAATTAAGAGTTGACTTGGAACTAAATCACTGGTCTCACACAACATCTGTGCTCTCTTCCTATCTGTCTATGTATTTAGATGGTGTCTATCACTGTGGTATCTAAGTGCTCTGAAAATCTAATTAGGCTAATTTCAACTTCCTCTGTGAGGGAGAAGGATCTACCTCTCTTCATCACCCTTCCTGCCACAGCCATCTTGAAGGGAGTCATTATTATTCCTTGAAGAGAAAGGCAGTTGAAAGAGAGCCTCAAGCAAGACACAGCATTTCGCACCTTCCTTGAAAGTTGGGGGTTTGGCTTCTAGAAGTGTTTTCAGCTTGTAAACGGCACCAGAAAGGCAAAAGGGCAGATGCTGCTGAAGAGTCTGGTAACGTGTATACAGTGGAAGGAACCCTGGAAATTTTCTTGCAAGCCCTGGGTTAAAGAATTTGCTGGTAGATTATGCTTGATTGTGTACTCACAACATCCAGGCTGCCACCACCTGACAGTTGCACAGTGTTTGTTTATCCAAGGAACATAAGGGCAGTGTTCTCTTTCCAACAATGAACAAGTGTTGTTGTTCCGTCTGTGGGTCTCTGTTAACATTCCGACATCTTAATTCCTGGGCTGAGAAGAGCTGCCTGATTTCATTGGTTTTCAATGCCTAGCCTGCAGCTGGAGGTATGGAGAAGACAGCAGCACAATCACTATGAGTTACTTGTTGTGGTTGTAACCCACAAGGGTTACTCTTCCAGAGTGAATCCAAAGGCATACATTCATGCACAGGCGGAGAATTGCTGTCACACAGCAGAGCTTGTTAGTTGGAAATGAGAAAGGATCAGAGATGGCCAAGTATGTTAGTCTGAGCTGGGCCAGGAGCTCTGTGATGTGGTATGAAGGAAAAAGAGGGAGGTTAAAAAAAATCACTACTTTACCTCAGTCACATGTCAAACACAATGCGGGCTAGTTGTTATCAAGTATTCGATGTCAAATACTTTTTTTCATTCTTTGCTTGAAATTTGCATTATGTAGAGCAGGCGTCCCCAAGCCCCGGGCCATGGCTCCTGGCCTGTTAGGAACTGGGCTGCACAGCACGAGGTGAGCAGTGGGCAAGTGAGCATCTTTCCCTGAGCTCCGCCTCCTGTCAGATCGGCAGCAGCATTAGATTATCACAGGAGCATGAGCCCAGCATTAGATTATCACAGGAGCATGAACCCTGTTGTGAACTACACATACAAGGGATCCAGGTTGCCCGCTCCTTATGTGAATGTACTGCCTGATCATCTGAAGTCAAACAGTTTCATCCCGAAACCACCCCCAACCTTGGTCTGGAAAAATTGTCTTCCACGAAACCAGTTCCTTCTGCCAAAAAGGCTGGGGAACCACTGATTTAGACTTTCCAAGAAAATGATGGGAATGGTTGGCTGGGAATATTGAGATCAAGTTCATTTTTAAAAAATGAATTTTTAAATTTCCTCATAAACTGGGTGCAGTGGTGCATGTCTATAATCCTAGCTACTAGAGAGACTGAGACGGGAGGATTGCCTGAATCTAGGAGTTCAAGATCAGCCTTGGCAACACAGAAAATAATATTTTTAAAATTGTCTCCTCTTTTTGGGGATACAGAGTTTCACTGTGTCACTCATGCTACACTGCAGTGGCATAATTATACCTTACTGCAGCCTCTACCTCCCAGGCTCAAGTGATCCTCCCATCTCAGCTTTCCGAGTAGCTGAGACCACACATGTGTACCACCACATCTGGCTAATTACAAAAATGTGGAGACAGGGCCTCACTATTTTGTCTAGGCTGGTGTCAAACTCCTGGGCTCAAGGGATCCTCCTGCCTTAGCCTCCCAAATTGTTGTGAGTACAGGCATGAGCCACTGTGTCCCCCTTCTGGCAAAGAAAATTAAGAGTCCTGGCAGTATGAGAGATTTGGTATAAAAAGACTGAGACCAGAAATGGTAGGGTGGCAGCATTTGGAACTGTCCCTCACCTCCAAGCTCCCCTTGGTCTCTGGAGAAGGATCGTGGGGACTCTGCAGGTCTGCCCACGATCTCATTAAAGAGACTAGTGGATATCTAGCATTAGAGAGATTTTACAGCCTGAGGATGTGCCCAACTGTGACAAGAAAATGACTGCCGACCAAAGCCAATCCTTCACCCTCAGAATTTCAAAGACCAGTCCTCGGAGCAGTAGCATCTTTCCAGAGCTGACACTCTGAGGAGAGCGCTGCATGTGGCAGTGCCACAGATATGAAAAGCAGAAACTTCCATGTGCAAATGACCACATGGAAAGAGAGGAGCACAGTCCTCCCCCCGCCTCCCTTAAGCAACATAATTACTAGCTGAAATCTTTCTATGAGGGTCTCCAAAATGACTGAGTCATTTCACTGGCCCGTTAAAGAAACACAAACATTTGTTTGTAAGCTTAGGCCTTGGCCTGCCTCCGCTGACTTTCTAAATATGGAAGACCTAGGTTAACTTCAAGATTTCTTTGGGAGGGTGTGGATTCCCCTGAGTTGCTTCTCTACCTAAAAGTCACTGTATCAATACATTTGTGAAGATGTAGCCACCACCATGAGCTGGTCAACTGCAGGATGGGGCATCTTGGGGCTGCTTTCGGAAAAGACTATGGTGCTCAACGAGAGTCACTCCAAGGGCAGCGGAGTGATGGCCAACAATGCTGAGCATCCTCGTGTCCTCTGATCTTGTGGAACTTACATTCAGTGACATGAAGAACGTATCAGAGGCCTCCAAAGGGACCAAGAAAGGCACCATCTACCTTACCCCTTTCCTCTTTCTTTCTGTCCAGGGCGAACGATGCCATGCAGTCCTTCGTAATGCCATTTTATCTCGTGAAGGCCTGTGAGATCAAGCAGCCTGTGTTTGATACAAACATCAAAGGAACAGTGAAAGCCGAAGCAGGCGGTGGCTGGGAAGGCTCTGCTTCCTGCAAGTCCGCCTTCAAGGCAGGGGGCGCCACTGAGTCTGGGACGCACGTGTTCTAGGTGGCATCTCAAGCGTCCAGGGGTGAAGCCCTCAGTGGAGCCTATGGCCACTCTCACATGCCTGGCAGGACTTGTGCCTTTCCCCCGCCAGTCACTAGTGGAATGTACCCCTGCCCTCCTGGCTGCCCTTCTCCACCGTCTCCGCCTGAGTTCTATCCAGGACCTCTCAAGATGGACAGGGCCATGGGGTATGTGCAGCCCCCGCCACCGCCCTATCCTGGGTCCATGGAACCTCTGGTCAGCCCTGATGTTCCCTCTACTCCTGCAGCCGAAGCCAGGGCCACAGAAGCCGCTGTCAGCACCTATTATAACCCAGGCAAACCACACCGCGTCTCCATGCCCAGAAGCAGCCTCCGCCATCTTACCTCGGCTAAGAAGGTAGGAAGACCTAGTAGATGCCTCCCATCTCCTGCCTCCTGCCTGCCTCCCTCTCTGTCGTTGTTTCCTACTCCTTCCCTCAGGGCAGCGGCTGGGGCTGGGGGAGCTGAGGGAGGGCTTCGTTCTTCCTCCAGGTCTGATCATAAACAGTTACCAGGAAGGAGAGCTGGGGGACAGTTGGGTCCCTGGCCTCGGGAGAGGCGTCTCGTCGCTTCCCAGCCGCATGCCTCCCTCACATCTCTGGGGCTGTTGGGAGCACATGGTATCCCCCTGGCACCCCCGCCTTCCCATGTCACTCTCGTAGCTTCTCCCTACGCAGGGGCTCTCTGGCCACCTCCTCCGCTGCAGTCCAGCTCCCTTGGTCTGGCAGCCACTCTACACTCAGTCTCATGAGCCCCCTCAGACCAGCCAGGTGTCTTCCCACAGACCCCTGCCAGGCCTGGTTCACATTCCCTCCTCTGGTCTGTGCCTGGCCTGGAAAGGCCACCATGTGCAGGCTGTCAGCCCAGATTCCGCTCGGCCCGATTCTGGCCCCAGCCACTGTCACCCTCCCCTTCCCTGTCCTGGGTCATGGTGTTGCCAACTCCATGTGACTTTTGAGATTGTAAAATGAACTTCCAGGGCTTGAGTGGCATCAGGGTAAGCCCACTGAAGAAGAAGCTTCCCTGCCCTCTGCTAGTGTTTCTGGAATTTGCTTTCTGTCTCCTCTCTCTTCCCTCTAGAAGGCGCTTCTCTACTGGAACTAGAGAATGCATATCTGTGCCGTTGTGCCACCCGGGGGCTGCTGGGTGGGCCAGGAATGAGGGCCCCTGACCCCGCATGCTGGCTAGAGCCCCTCAGCCTACCTCTTCCCTATAAGCCTCATGCCCCCAGATATACTAACATTTGCTCTAGTTCATTCCTGCACTGGCCATGAAGTGAGGAGATGGTTATTTAAAGAGAATTCCCTATTTATTTGACAAAAATCCAGTTAATGTGTTAATGTGAAATAAATCCTGTTTGTACCTTGATTTGTTGGCTGAAAATGTGAAATAGTAAAAATGAAGTAACAGGAAAAAAAAGTAGGATGGTCCAACTCCTGTCTGCCTGAGACTCACTGGTCAGTCTTCTCTGTGTCTTTGACTTTTTATCTGTAAAAAAGATTACTCTCTTCCATATGTGGGATGACAATAGGGGCAGTATTTAATCTGGACCATAAATCTTTAAAATCATGTAATTATCAGCTCTTCTGCCATGTAATGCAACTACTACTTTATATATTTAGGTTACTTGATACTTTTGAAGTAATTCAGTATGACTCTTTCAAGAACAAGAAAATGTATCTGATAGTTTTTCTGAGGCCATTTAGGGATGGAGGCAAGCCCTGAGTTCAAGATTCAAGGTAGTATGAGGCAAACAAATAACACTTTCTTCCCCACTGGAGTTACTAAACAGTGTGAGAAATAAAATAAAAAGTATGACAGACAGGAGACTAGAGTATCACCTTCTTATCCTGATACTGGAGAATGTGGCTTATATCTGCAGGCAAGTCAGCTTCATAATATAGAGCCTCAGAATGAGACAGACTTTATGAGTGGGTCACATTAGCTGGATCACCACTGGCCCCCACACAAGGGAGCCTGCCCCAGAGAACTTGGGGTGTGGAGAAGCAGGGCAAAATGTTTGCTTCCTATGGACTGCTAGTTCTCAAGAGCAGGAAGAGAGAAAACGGCTGGGAAATATGCCCAGTTTCTTCTCTCCAGCTCGTTCCCAGATAACTGATTCCTCCTTCTCCCAGGGGGAGAGGGAGGACAATATGGAATGAGGCCAGGAGTGTTGTGTTCCCTCCAAATGGAAGGAAACCTCTGAAATGGGAAAGAAGCATTCCCTCCTAACATGGCGTGTTCCTAGAAGGCAAGTGAGTATTTTCGAGAAGAACATTCTTATTTTTTAATACCACCCCTAGAGAAGGTGATGTTGTCTAGTCATCTAGCACCCTTAGGAGTTAGGCCAAGAAACTGGGTACCCAGGGATTTTGCTAGGTCAGTTTTGGTATTTTAAAATGGCATCAGAAGACATTTAACCAACTCACCCCAGTAGAATTCTTGGATTTGTATTGCTTTGATATGTTCAAAGCTACTCATTCTTTTCTGAATTTTAGAAGGTAGGACCACACTTATCTGGGTGACAGAAAGAAAAGCTTCTTTCTAGATTTTATCATGATAGCCACGATCCTCTTCAAAGTTGTACTCATTTATATGTAACTTCACAAAGCGTTCACTTATTCATTCTTATATCCACCTATTCAGTCAATTATGCATGTATTTTAAAATTCAATAAGAATTCATGGGTTGTTTTTCACCTATGTGCCAGGTACTATACTAGGCAGAAGGAAAACAAAACCAGTTCTGTGTATACAAAAGGTGCTAAATAAGCGGCTCACATAGTCCTAAAAGAGCCAGGACACTATATTGGCCAGCACCCCCACTATATACCTATGTGTTTATCTGCTTTAGACCCTTTAGATCCTGGTATGCACTGGGGGTTGCAGAAAAGAGACATAAACATCTTTACTTGATTTCTCCATATAAAGTGTGTACCATTAGGTATGTAACTCCGATATTTATATGTGTCTGAGAGATTTGTACAGGAATTTTCATAGCGGCTTTATTTAAAATGACCCCAAACTGGAAATGACCCAAATGTTCATTAACAGATTAATGGGATGCTAACACTCAGCAATAAAAAGGAACAAACTACTAATTACATACAACACAGATGAATCTCAAGCCATTGCAACATAGTAACACATACAGCAGTAATACATACCGCAGAAGAAGCCAGATTGAAAGAGCAGGTACTATCTGATTCCACTGTGTGAAGTTGTAGAATAGGCAAAAATAAGTTATAGTGAAAGAAACCATAATAGGGGTCACATCTGGAAGTAAGTAGTGGGGAGACAGACTACAAAGGGATATGAGGAAGCTTAGTAGGAAGATGGGAATGTTTTGTATTTTAATTGGGATGTTTGTTATGCAGCTGTGTACATTCATCAAAACTCGCTAAATGGCACACAGTACATGCATTTTATGTATAAAGTATACCTTAAAATGTAAAGAGAAAGGTACAAAGGTACAAACTGATCAGAGAATAAAAGCTCAATTAAGCATATTTTTAAAAAAATAAAACCTATCAAAAACATTTCAAAGTTTCTTGGCATTTGAACTATACTTAAATAGACCTTGATATATAATCTCCAAGCACAGAATGTTTTTCTTCCTAAACTTTGTACCTTGAGGGAAAAAATTTTATTACAGAAATGGAATACAATAGGAGAAATAAGCTGCTTCTTAAATATTTACCTTAATACATAAAGAAAACTAGGGACTATCATAATTAGAGACAACACATGTAAGCCTTTTTTTACATATGTATATGTATAGCTGACTGCATATAATTTTAGATGATAGTAATTGCCATTGTGTGTGAGTCTGTGAGTATGTGTGCTGTGTACCAAGCAACATGGAGAAATAAAAGAAGGAAAGAGGGGAAGCAATATTAGCATAATTTAAAGAACTGGATGAAATTATTTCAATACTGTCAAAGTATAATCATTTACAGAAAGAAGATATATTATTGGTTATTTTCATGTGTACTAATTGGCATTCAAGCCATCTGTATCATTTACTCATATATATTTAATGGGGATCATAAATAGTCCTCTGCCAGCTAGAGAAGAGCCATCTATCAGGAGAGATGACAATCTTGGGGCTATTACTCAGTGACTTGGTAGCAAAGGCTGAGCATTTTCTTGAGGTTATTAGAGTTGGATTTTGAACTTCTTTTATAGTAACGTACAGTAACATATAAAACACGTTGCTTTAATGGATTTTTAAAACCTCTACCAAAGAAGTCCACTTTAAATGTAGTGAATGCTGATCTATGAAATGAAGTTTATTTCATAAGCCATGGTTAGCTTTTGAGCTTTAAATCATATACTCTGTCCTAGAACACTAGTCCGATTTTAGTAGACCTGGAAATAAAAATGGAAATTGTTATTGACCCATTCAGCTCCCATGTAGCAACTTTTTTTTTCCTGTAAATGTAGTTGTGCACACATTTCTTGGAAGAGATAGAAGAGTTTCATTCTGGATATTGTCAACCAACTTTCATTCTGATAGTTGTGTCAATGTGTCACAGTCACCAGCACTATCAAAAGGGGCTTTGAAATGAAATTGCATATTAAAAGGAAAAGCCTGGGGTGATTTGATGTGTTTCAGTTCAGCCTGGGAGTGGAAAGGGAGAACCGTGTGCTAGGCCCAGGACACCTCCTGAATGCTCTGTGTTAACCTGCTCTGTGTTAATTTGCTTGGCTAATGTCCAGGGAGGCTTCTGGGACTTCTCAGTGCCCCACAATGTAGTCCTAGGACTCGCAGTGGCGCTGCAGTTAGGGTTGGCTCACAGAAGACTGTCAATTCACTTACATGGTGGCCAGCAGGATTCCCCGTTTTCATATGCTGAAGCAGAAATATTTCTTTAGATAAGACAAAGGTATAGATTTAGTAGCATTCTCCCGTCTGTCTGGAATCATTTCCTTGAGTGTATGCTTCTAGTTCTCTGGTCTGCAAACTGGACTTAACGGTTGTAGACCACCATTTAAAGCAACTAGAAAAAAACAAGAGCCATTCTTCCTTTGGCCTGATTGCAGAGCATTCACTTGTATCATTTGTATAGTTTCTGACATTCACCTTTCTGACATTCTGTCTCAAAGACAGTTGGAATCTGTGTCTTTAAGAATGAGGACAGTTTGAGACTTTGTGAGAAGAATAGATAAATGACCTCTCCCTTCCGATTTGAACTCTGAGTTCAGAATTAGCTGTTCAGATGTGACTGGCTGAGCGTCGAATTGCTTCTCAACCCTGCCGGTACATTGGAATCGCCTGGGGAGCTTTTAAAAAATTACTGATGTCCAGGCCCCACCCCTAGAGAGCTCATTTAATTGGTCCAGGGTGGAGCTTGGACACCAGTAATTTTTTTAAAAGCTCCCCAGGTGATCTTAATGTGTACCAGGGTTGAAAACTACTGGTTTACAGCAAAATAGTTTCAGTCATAGAGCAGTAGCAAAAAAGGGGGCCGGGGATTGAGTGTGGCGAAGAACGAGAAGGTTTGCATGGCTTCTGTAACTCTAGCAAATACCCACAGCAAGGATCTGGAGATGCAAACACAAATCAGACAGGGCTGTGCTCCAGGGGCTCACGGACAGTGAGAGAGGAGGACCTAAACTCAGCTCTGTAGTAGAGGGTGGTAAGTGCTGGCCTAGTGGGGATGGGAAATGGGAAGGGGTGCAAGGCTTGTCTTGCAAACCAGAGGGAAGTGAAGCCTCCCTGGGCATTAGCCAAGCAAAAACTAAAAGAATTACTCGTACTTAACTGAATCACACCTTAAATACTCGATTTACATTATTCCTTCACCTGATCCTCACAACCGTCCTGGGAAGGTGGTTTAGTCACATTCCATAGAGGAGGGAGAGGAAATACAGAGATGTTAAGGATATGACGTGCAGTCACAGCAGTGGAGGCCGAGATGGCAATTAATCCTAACAGGCATGGCCTCACCCAGTCCTTACAGGACAGCCCTGTAAAATAAGTGTGACTGCTATTTCCTTTTACAGATGCACAAACTGAGGCACAACCTGGTTAAGCAACTTGCTCAAGAGTAAGCTAGCGCTTCCTAAGTGCTAAAGTAGGGTATATTCATTTCGTATTGGCACTATAACAGAGCACTATAAACCTTGTGGTTTAAAAATAGCACAAATGCATTTTCTCAAAGTCCAGGAAGGTCAGAAGTCTAAAATGTGTTGGCAGGGCTGATTCCTTCTGAAGGCTCTAGGGGAGAATTTATTCCCTTTCCTCTTCCAGCTTTTAGAGGCTGCCTGCATTCCTTGGCTCATGGCCCCTTCCTCTGTCTTCAAAGCTGGCAGCATAGCATCTTCAGCTCTCTCATCTCTCTCTGACCTCTGCTGCCATTGGTCCATCTCCATCTTGTACTCTGACTCTCCTGCACTCCCTCTTTCCCTCATGAGGACCCAGGTGATTTGACAGGACACACCCAGATAATTCAAGACAATCTCCTAGCTCAGTATTCTTTTTTTCTTATTAAAATTTTTAACGGACACACCCAGATAATTCAAGACAATCTCCTAGCTCAGTATTCTTTTTTTCTTATTAAAATTTTTAAATTTGTCTCTTACTTCCATTGTTCTTTTGGGAACAAGTAGTATTTGGTTAAATGAGTAATTTCTTTAGTGGTGATTTGTGAGATTTTGGTGCACCCATCACCTGAGCAGTATACACTGAACCCAATTTGTAGTCTTTTATCCCTCACCCCCTCCCACCTTTTCCCCTGAGTCCCCAAAGTCCATTGTATCATTCTTATGCCTTTGCATCCTCGTAGCTTAGCTCTCACTTATGAGTGAGAACATACGATGTTTGGTTTTCCATTCCTGAGTTACTTCACTTAGAATAATAGTCTCCAACTCCATCAAGGTTGCTGCAAATGCCATTATTTCATTCCGTCTTATGGCTGAGCAGTATTCCATCACCTCTCTCTCTCTCTCTCTCTCTATCATAATTTTTTTTTTTTGAGGTGGTGTTTCACTCTTGTCACCCAGACTAGAGTGCAGTGGTGTGATTTCGGCTCACTGCAACCTCCGCCTCCCAGGTTCAAGTGATTATCCTGCCTCAGCCTCCCGAGTAGTTGAGATTACAGGTGCCTGCCACCATGCCTGGCTAAATTTTTTGCATTTTTAGTAGAGACAGTGTTTCACTACGTTGGCCAGGCTGATTTTGAACTCCTGACCTTAAGTCATCCACATGCCTTGGCCTCCCAAAGTGCTAGGATTACAGGTGTGAGCCACCATGCCTAGGCCACAATTTCTTTATCTACTCATTGATTGATGGCTTTTGGGGCCATTTCCATATTTTTGCAATTGCAAATAGTGCTGCTATAAACATGTGTGTGCAAGTATCTTTGTTGTATAATGACTTCTTTTCCTCTGGATAGATACGCAGTAGTGGGATTGCTGGATTAAATGGTAGTTCTACTTTTAGTGCTTTAAGGAATCTCCACACTGTTTTCCATAGTGGTTGTACTAGTTTACATTCCCACCAGCAGTGTAAAAGTGTTCCCTTTTCACTGCATCCATGCCAACATCTATTATTTTTTAATTTTTTGACTATGGCCATTCCTGCAGGAGTAAGGTGGTAGTGCATTGTGGTTTTGATTTGCATTTCCCTGATCATTAGTGATGCTGAGCATTTATTCATAAGTTGGCCATTTGTATATCTTCTTGTGAGAATTGTCTATTCATGTCCTTGCTCAGAATTCTTAACTTAATCACAGCTGCAAAATTCCTTTTGCTATTTAGGTTAGCATATTGGCAGGCTCTAGAAATTAGGATGTGTTCCTGTGTGTGTGTACGTGTGTATGCATGTGTTTGTCAGTGGAGGCAGAGGGGGGATTATTCTGCCTACTATGCAGGGACGAACCCAAACAAATGCAGGTCTGACTCTAAATCTTTTTATTCCTGGATGATACTCCTTGACCCTTTTTCTAACACACACACACACATGCACGCACACACACACACAGGTTCGAGAGATTAGAAATCGCTTGAATCAAAAGATTATCAATAAAATCTTTTGACTTCTGCAAAATGGAATCTTTCCTCTTTCTACTATCAGATTCTTTCCGACAGAAATGTTATTGTCTGAGTTGTTGGAATAGTTGCCCTATGCCCCTCTTCATCAACAACCTGGGCACATAGGAGTTCTGAGAACTGAACGTTCTTGAGAAGGAACTGGACCTAACACATAATCAGTCCACACACAAACATGAATACATCCTAAAGTCTAGAACCTGGGACTATGTTACCCTCCATGGCAAAATGAACTTTGCAGATATGATTAAGCAAAGAATATTGGAATAGGAGATTATTTTAAATTATCTGGGTGGACTCTATCAAAACCTAAAGCAGCTTTGAGGGCCTTAAAAGGGGATGGCTTAGTCCTTGGTCATCATTATAGTAAACACATGTACTCTCTTATTGCTCCTTATCTGGTGCTGCTTGGACCCAATTTTTTCATTAATACAACAGAGAGTCTCTTCTTGTATCTCCCTTAAGATCAGAAACAGCATCTGCCACGCCTGGGTTGTTTTTATAGGATTTTGACTGAATAACATCTGTAATCTTTCTGAAGTTGAGGGTTAAAAACAAGAGGAGAGGCTGGAGACAAAAAACCTAACTCTTGACACTATCGAACCTTCTCAGTTCGCTAAGAACTGAGATTCACTGAGAAGCCAAATCTCACTTGAATAAAGGCAAAAGGAACAATTTTGCCCTCTGCCAAAAAAAAGAGTTATAATATTTATAAGAATGTTAAATACATTTTCCATGACTGTCAGTAATACATTCTTGGAGTCTCATAATGCAAGCCTTGAACGAGTGGATTTAGATGAGAATACTTTAGACAACATTAAAAGTAACTTGAGTTTAATTTAGTACCTGGGTAATACAATACTCAACAGCAGCCGTGGTGCCAATGATAATTTAAAATGGTGTGTGTGTTAACTGAAGTGGTCTCACATATACTGTATTAGAGTCTATTAAGTTTCTGCTTTTCATACTTAGTTTCTTTTGAGATGCCTAAAATGGGGTAGGTGAGTGTTTGTGCTTGGCCTGCAGTTGGTTCTTGACCAATGTTAAATGGTATTAATATGCAGGTGAACAGAGGGTGAACAAGCTCTGTAATTTCTGCGTAGGTTCATCCAAATCAAAAGTAGAGTTGACTATTGGAAGGATCAGACAAACGAGCACGGTGAGTACCACCATGGAGGTGCCCTGGCCACAAGAGTGTAGAAAATGTCTCCATGGATGATGGAGAACTCACTGGGCCTGGGTATGCAACCTTGAAAAAGTCTACATAAGAAACCGAGTTTCTGGGTTGGGCTGTATGGCTCACACATAGAATCCCAGCACTTTGGGAGGCCAAGGCGGAGGATTGCTTGATTCCAGGAGTTCGAGACCAGCCTGGGCAGCATAGAGTGACCCTATCTCTACAAGAAATACACAGATATTTAGCTGGGGGTGGTGGTGTGCACCTGTTGTCCTAGCTACTTGGGAATCTGAGGTGGGAAAATCACTTGAGCCTAGAAGGTCAAGACTGCAGTTTTTCAGCCTTGCCGTTACTGCATGAGCAAATTCTACTTGTCTCTGAAGCCATCATTCATATTCTACCTCTTCCAGATGATGGTTTTTGATCCTAGAAAACTAGTCTTCTCTTCCACTTCTGGATTCTCATAGCAGTCTATCTGGTGGCTGTCCGAAGTCCTCTGGCTGGGCTGCCATAACAAAGTACCATACACTGAGTGGCTTAAACAACAGCAATTAATTTTCTCACAGTTCTGGAGGCTGGAAGTCTGACATAAGTTTTTAACAGAGTTTGTTTCTTCTGAGGCCTCTCTCCTTGGCTTATAGACAGCTGCCTTCTCCCTGTGTCTTCCTAGGGTCTTCTCTCTGTGCCGGTGTCCAAATTCTTTTGATTATAAGGACACCAGCCCTATGGGATTAGGGCCCACCCCAATAACCTCATTTGGACTTAATTATCCCTTTAAAGGCCCTGTCTCCAAATATAGCTACATTTTGAGGTACTAGGGGTTAGAATTTCAACTTACTAATTTTGTGGGAGACACAATTTATCTTCTTGTCTTCTCTCCTTCTTTGGCATTTCTTCTCTCCTTCAACTTTACTGTATAGTTGTTTATTTGCCTGTTGTTTCTCCTCTATTAGATGGCAAGCAGTGAAGGGAGGAAGGAGAAAGAGAAAGAAGGCAGAGGCTAGACCAAATCAGTAAAACACATGATTCACAGGTTAAACAATCATGTAACTGAACAATAATAAAGACCAATGAACTATAAAATGGGAGATGTGGAAATGTAAATAACCAAGGAAAAGTCTTCAAACTTATCAGCGCTATCCAACTGGAAAAAAAAAAAGTTGGCCAGAGTAGACGAACACTTTCTTAGAGAGTGTTATTAACAGAGCTAAAGGGAGTGGGCTTTTGTCTGATTCTGGGTGGCGTGTTTATGTCAGAATAGATGTGGTCTATTTTTCCTGGAACGGTCACCCAAAGAAGGTGTTCAGTAATCAGAAGACTGTTCCCCGAGCTCTCCAACACCTCTCTGGCTTCCTGTCTTTGTTCTGTTCTCTCTAGAGGCCCTGTGCAAAGCAGGACTTTTTGTTGCTTTATCCAACTGTGCAGTCTTGTGATGTGGGCCTCTCAGAGTCACCCTGCTCAACTGGGCAGTGTTTCAAGGGATCAGGAAGCCGTTTTCCATCCCAGGAGCCAGCCTCAAAGTTAGAAAGTTCTGTGGTTTGGTTTGGATTTCGCTCATCCCTACAGAGAACTTGCTCTGCCAATCTCTACATACATGTCAGCATAAATAGCAACAGATGTACCTTCAACATGTAAAATCTCCATAAAATATAACAAACTCTGTTTTTCCATTTGGGATGAGTCATTAACCATATGTTTGTGATACTCTTTCATTTGCAGATCTGAGGCACACATTTTACCTTGCAGGAGACCAAGAGCTATTTTTTTTTAGGAGGTCCCTTCCTGTCTTGAGAATTGATTCAGCAATGCCTTGGTCTATTTCTGTGGGCATCTTGAATCAGTGCATGGAAAATGTATGGAATTTTTTTTACGTGAGCTGAATGGCGTGTCTGGGCTCTGCCCTTGGAACTATTCTTGGCCAGAATATTTCAAAACCCACTCTGGTACTCTGCGTGCTACTCATGTGACGGCTTAGTGGCTGGCCTCTTGCAATGGAATATGCTGATTTCAAGAGAGTTTGTTTGCTTTTTGATACTTCAGAGAGAGAAATGTGGCATGTGGCAAGGCTGCAGGCAGGGAATTCAGAAGATGAGTAATCAGTGGATGTCATTTTGCAGCAAGTAGGAGGGCCTTTTTTTTTTTGTCTTGTCTGAAAGAGGTGTATGAAATTCTTTTCTGTACTTAAGTCTCTGAAAGTAAATGCTGTTGAGGAATTTTGTCTGCTGTCAAAGTTAGTATTTTCTTGGAATTTTTCTATTCTGAAAGAAGAGCAAAACTTTTTATTATGAAAGATTTTGAAAATACACAAAGTAAGAAGTATAATATTATATTATAATGAACTCCCAAATACTTATCACCCAGATTCTGCAGTTAACATTTTGCCACACTTGTTTTATTTATTCTATTTTTCCTTTCCTCTTCTTTCTTTATTTAAAGTACTGAAAAAATCCCAGTGATCTATAATTTGACTCTTATGCATCTCCAAATAAAGACCTTATCTTACAAACATCATATCATTATCACAGCTAACCAAATTAGCAATAGTTTCTTAATATCATCTAATGCTAAGTCTATATTCAAATTTCCTGGATTATCTCAAATACATTATTTTATGGTTGGTTTGTTCAAAGCCAGATCTAATCAGTGTCCACATGATGCTTTTGAGTGTTTTGTCTCCTACATAGTTTTAATTTTCTAATAGTCCCCTTGTCTTTATTTGGGGTTCCCCCAAAGCAGACCCTATGATAAGGACTTGAGGGCAGGCATTTTATTTGTACAGTAGTGCTAGGAAGAAAACAATGAGGTAGCAGGAAAAGTGAGGCAGGAAAGGGTGAAAGGCCAAGAAAAAATGCATTAATGAGCAGTGTATCACTGTAGGCAACTGGGGCTTAATTCTACTCGTGATGCTCTGAGGACCTGGGTACCACACACCTCTCAGCTGGGGTATGTGAAATCTCTGTCTACAGACTCTCACCCCTCACTCTTCACTTCTGGGCTGCTTTGCTTATGGGCTGAGTGAACTCACATGGTTCCAGAAAAAGGCCCCAGACAGAGGAACAGAGAGACCCACGTAACTATTAGTCCTTGTTGGTACCCTAAACTTGTTCCTCCCTCCCCTATCTTTCCTGCACACTGGAAATCAGACTAAAGGCTCTATTAGAGCCAGTTTCAGTCTGTTTCAGCAAAAGCTTCAGAGTTGGTCTTCTTTCTCCAGATTTGATGGGGAAGTTCCTGGGTAATGTACATCAAGGGTAATGTACATCAAGCTTCTCTCAGCAGCCCCTACCGCAAAAGGCATCTTGGAGATTATCAAGTCCAGCTTCATATTTTATGGGGAAGGGAATTGGTGACAAGAGAGATCATTGGCCATTTCCCTTACCATATACTCTTCACATCTATTTCACAGTGTTTTAAAATGTATTTAATAACATTCTGCAGTTTCTTCACTGCTGTGGACATTCCATGGAAAACTTCTCCATCCCAGCTTCATCAGTGGCCTCTCTGTTGTATAAATTCTATGGACTCCTCTCAGTTCCTATTCTATCTGTTGTTTCTGCATTATTTCATAAGTATACTCTGTATCTTAAAATACTTGTTTTACCTATCTTCTCTTATCACACTGTTGTAATTCATTTCCAGTCTTTCTGACTAATACCTATCAATCATACCCATTTGCCTCTAGAAAATAAATATTTGCTAAGATTTGAGGGACACCCACCAGATATACTACAATTTAAAAGAAGATTCTCTATCAAATTAAAAGAAGATTCCAGGAGTGAATGTATAATTTATATACTTGTGAGACTGGTGGAGAGTTAAGGGAAGTGAGCAGAGACAATTCTGTCAATTCCTGATAATGTTTTCCAATCTGGGGAGATGGAAATGGGGATTGGAGTGGGCCACTGAAGAGATGGAACCACATTCCCAGAAACTCATTCCCTCCCTCTGACTCAACAGTGGGCACCGAGCTGGTAGAATTCCTTGGAGGTCTCAGGCTCCATGTTGTTTTCTGAAGCTTGAGAGCATGGTCTGGAGGCAAACTTAACATGAATGAAAAGTGCGAGGCAATCTCCTAGAAAACAACATTCAACCCTAGATTGGCAGCATCAGCCAATAATGATTGTGTTGAGAAAATATCCAACTGACCAAATGCAATGCCTAAGTGCTCTTGGGTATCAGAATAGCCAAAGTTCCCAGCAATCCTACTTCTGGGTGCATATCCAAAAGATTTGAAATCGGGATCTCGAAAGGTATTTGCACTCCTGTGTTCACTGCAGCATTATTCACAATAGCCAAGATATGGAAACAACCCAAATGTCCAATAAAAGGTGAATGGATAAAGAAAAAGTAGTTGATACATATAACGGAATATTATTCAAACCTAGAAAGGGTATCTTACCATTTGCAGCAACATGGATGGACCTGGAAGACATTAGGCTAAGTGAAATAAGACAGTCACAGAAGGACCAATACTGCACGATTCCTCTTATAGGAGGCATCCAAAGTAATCAAATGTATATAGAAGTAGGCAATAGCATGGTGGTTATCAGAGAATGGGGGAAGGAAGATATGGGAAGTTGTAGCTCCATGAGTGAAAAGTCATAGAAGTTGCCTAAATTCTAGAGATTTACTGTGCAACACAGTACCTGTAGTTAACAATAAAGCATTATGCACTTAAAAATTTGTTAAGAGGATAGAGCTCATGTTAAGTGTCCTTATCATTAAAACAACAACAACAAAGGGATACAAAGAAACTTTTAGAGGTGATGGATGTGTTTATTACCATGATTGTGGTAATAGTAACATGCATGTATACACATATGTCCAAATTCACTAAATTGTATACAATAATCATGTACAGTTTTTTTTGTAAACCAATTATACCACAGTAAAGCTGGAGGGAAAAAGAACTGTATTAGGAAGACAAGCAAAACCCAAAGCCCCTCTTTCTTACTCCTTCCTCCAAGAGCTGACCCTCAATAAAAGAGTTTCTATTTATGTCTATCAAATTCAGCGGACCAAACTGTGTGTGATCCTAGCTCCTTCTCTAACTTCCTTGGGAAAATGAATGAATAAAGTGATATTTTAATCTACAACATCTAGCTCTCCATATTAAATCCTATGGAATGAGAGTTTAGAAGATTTGGTTCTCTGTATATTGATGGCAAATTCAGAGCTACAAGTTCCCCTTTCAAAGGTGAAGAATGCAAATAAAAACAGAAGTTTGTGACCTAGAAAAATTACACAATGAAAAGGGAGGAAGTGAGCTCAACATCTAAGAGAAAGATAAGAGATAAAAGGCATAATTTGACATAAATTTTATACTAAAAGACATAATGAAAATATATATAACTTTATCACACTCCTATTAAGAGAAAAGGATAAATGGACTTATTAAATATATAAATGGGAGAAGATAACAAAATGAAAAGGAAACTACTGAGGTGAGTTTAAAAAAAAAAAAAGGAGAAAAATAATATTATTATGGAACTTAAAACTACAGTAGAAGAATCAAAGCCAGAACTGATACTAAAAACTAGAATCTACAGAGAACTATCCTGGAAAGAAATCAATCAGAATGAAGAAAGAGAGACAAAGGAAACAAAAAGATCAGTGTGAAGATAACAGCTATGGAAATCAAACAACAAAGATTCAGCACATAGTTTGTGTGCCTGCAGAAGTCAGACATGATAAACAAACACGAAAAGAGGAATATACAGGTGGCGAAGGCTCACTGTAGCAAGCTAAATGGAAAGAATTTGTCAAACCCTAAGTGTCTCTGAGCAAATGTACAGAACTTTAAGGGTGAAAAGAAAAATAATCCTTCAAGTCAGAATAGCACTGCTTAAGACTGCAGTCAGATTACCTGGGTACAAGCTGCATTACTGTGATATTAAGCAGGGTAGTATGTAACTTACAAGATTATAATGAAGATGAAATACTAAAATGCTTGCAGAAGCACTTAGCCTGTTATTTGGCACATAATAAGTACTTGGTAAATGCCATCTACTGTCACAAACATCCAGCCAGAGAAAATATGCAACCAACAATGGAAATCATCAGGCTAGTCCAGGATTCACATTAGCAGTATAAGAGAATTTTAAAAGGAAGGCTGTGGCCAAGTATCCCATAAACAGTCTAGTTGTTATTCTTGTAAAGGCAAAAGGAAGGCATATTCACAAAAGCAAGAATTTGGGAAGTATATTACCAATGAACAATTCCTGGGAAAGGTCATTTGCACAAGTTTTCTAGCAATGTGAAAGATGAATAAAAAAGAATAGAGAAATTGTGGCATAAAAGGACTGTGAATATGGATTACTTAATTTGTTAACCCCTAGGAGATTCTGAGGAAGACACGGACCTTCTCAGAAAGAAACGCACTCCAGATACCTGAAAATGTACATACTACTTGGTGTTATTCAAAAATCTATGGAAATCAATCCATGGCCTCCTTTGGAATCCATAGATCACAAATCCCATTTTACACACAAATCTAAGTTCAACTATGTTCATTGTGATTACAAAACAAAAATTAAATATTAAATTTTGATGGAATACATATACAATAAAAATAATATTTTAGATACAATAGATATGGACAGAACCTTCAAGAAAAGCAACACACCTAAACACACATGTGCACACACATACCAGGAAGCAAGGGGGTGAGTGGCAGGAAAAAAAAGCATATTTTTTCTCATTCGTTCAGGAAATAGATTAAAAGATACGGCAATGTTTGGTAGGTGTAAGCAAGTATATAAAGACGTAAAAGCAACATTTAGAAAAATTGGAGAAAAAATATACATTCTAATAGAAAAAGATAAATATGGAATATTTCAGATAGATTAATTAAACATGGTAAAATTTTAATAGTGTATCTAGGCAGCAGTGTATGGCTGTTTGTTGCATATCATTCTGTCAACTTTTCTATACATTAATTTTTTTTCACAAACCATGTGTGATGAGAAAAAGAAGCAAACTATGTAGTAAAGGCTAAAGAAGAAAAAACAAATCACAAATGCTATTCTAGAATTGCTCTCATAAAATTTAAAAACAAATCTGAAATGGAGTAAGCTGAGTAATGTAACTGTCTCCCTCCCACAATTCAAATACTCCTTAAAATAAAACCAATAAGTCCAAATACTCAGAAACATAATATTCATAATGTGTGGCATCTAATCATCTAATCAAAAAGTGTAAGATAGAGATGAAGCCGGAAATTGTGACCCATAATGAAGAGAAACAATTCAATCATAGAAACAGATACAGAAATAACAGAGCTGGTGAAATCATCAGAAAATGATGTTTAAAACCACAAGTGTAAATATGTTCAAGGATTTAGAGGAAAACATGAAGAAATAAGTAGAACACATGAAAAAAACAAAATAAAAATTCTAGAAATTAGGAAATACAACATATATAAAGAAAGTGTTACTGGAATGAAACTTACCTCAAATTATATGCTACATAATCACATATCAACAGATTTGAAAACACAGCAATGGAAATTATGCAAAATGAAATGCAGAGATAAAAAGACTGAAAAACTTGAATAAAGACTCCGTGACCTGGAGGACAGTATCAAGTAGCATAACATACATGTAATTGGGATCCCAGAAGAAAAGGAATGAGAAAAGGACAGAAAATACATTTGAAGAAATGATGGCTAATCAAGAGCATCAGTGAACACCTACAGATAATGTATTTAATGGAAAAGATCAAATATTTTCCTGTAATGTTAAGAACGCAGCAAAAATATCTATCCTTACCCCATCTATTTAACATTGTACTGAGATCCTAGCCAGAGCAAGAAGGCAAGGAAAAGAAAAGTAGAACTGTGTGAATTTATTTGAGATATATCCCAGCAGTGAGATTGCTGGCTCATGGGGTATACATACACATATTTTGATCAAATATTAACAGAATGTTCTCCAAAATGTCTGCATTAGTCTCTACTACCCCCTGTTGTGGTGGAAGCTTGCCCTATCACCATACACCTGCCAGCACCTGGCTTTGTCCAGTCCTCCAATTTGTCCCAATGTGAAGAGTGTAACATATATCACTGCCATTTAAATTTGCAGTTATCAAAATATACTACATTTGAGCATATCTTCACTGTGGCCTTTTAAGGTTCATTTTCTAGAAATTTCTTAATTAATCTAACCCTTTCTCTATTGTGTTCCTGTCTTTTTCCTGTTGGTTTTTCAAGATCTCTTCTTGATTCGAGGCCCTTGGTTGTTTTTGAAATTGCAAATGTCTCATGTATCTGTCAATTTTATCCAGTTTTCTTTGTTGAGTGATAGCCTTCATTTCACTGGTGTCAAGTTATGTCACTTTTCGCTTTGTGGTTAGTACTTTCAGTATTTTGTTTAAGAAATTCTTCCTCACTCCTAGGTTACAAAGGTATTACCTACATGTTCTTCTGTTTTTTTTTCTTCAGTGTTTTGTTTATACTTAGGTTGTTAATCCATCTGTATATTTGTTTATGGTGTTAGGTAGATGTTAACTTTTAGTTTTTTCATATAGTAATCCATTTTTCTGAACGGCATCTACTAATTGTCTATATTTTCCCTATATCTTTGTGATGACACCATTATAAGACATTAAATTACGTGTCTGTCTCTGAGCTCTTCATTGTGTTCCATTGACTCTATTACTATAGAGAATGAAGCAATTTATCTTTGCTTTCCTGTTCTTTTTCAAATTTGCATAACTTTATTACTCTATATGGTTTTTTTTTTTCTTTTTTTCTTTTTTTTGAGACATAGTCTCACTTTGTTGCCCAGGCTGGAGTGCAGTGGCATGATCTCAGCTCACTGCAACTGCTCAAGTTCAAGCGATTCTCATGCCTCAGCCTCCCGAGTAGCTGGGACTACAGGTGTGCACCAACACACCCAGCTAATTTTTGTATTTTCAGTAGAGACAGGGTTTCACCATGTTGGCCAGGCTGGTCTCGAACTCCTGACCTCAGGTGATCTGCCCCGCTCAGCCTCCCAAAGTGCTGGGATTACACTATGCCTGGCCTCTATATGCTTTTTAGAATACTCGTATCAGGTTCCTAAACAAATGTAGCTGGAATTCATTTCAGATTGCATTTAATTTATATAAAATTCATATAATATATAATTATATAATAGCTACATAAATTATATATATACAAATTATATATATTTTATATATATTTATAAAATTTGGGAAATAATTGACATTTTTCTACTGTTAAGTCATTCCATCCAAGAGCGTGTAATGACTATTTATTCAGGTCTTTAAAATTATGTTCTTTTATGAATTTTGAATTTTTCTCTATAGAGGTCTTATGTATTTGCTGCAATTTGTGTGTTCATTATCATTTGGTGGGGTTTTATCTTTGTTTTGCTATTAAGAAACATAACTTTTTGTTTTATTTTGTATTTGGGTATTGCTGATGTAGAAAAATGCTACTGATTCTTATAAATTGATCTCAGATCAGGCAATGCATTAGATGTAAAGTCCGTGGATTCTTTTCTTTTTTTTCTTTTTTTAAATTTTATTTTTATTTTTATTTTTATTTTTTAAGTTCTAGGGCACATGTGCATAACGTGCAGGTTTGTTACATATGTATACTTGTGCCATGTTGGTGTGCTGCACCCATCAACTCGTCAGCACCAATCAACTCGTCATTTACATCAGGTATAACTCCCAGTGCAATCCCTCCCCCCTCCCCCCTCCCCATGATAGGCTCCGGTGTGTGATGTTCCCCTTCCCGAGTCCAAGGGATCTCATTGTTCAGTTCCCACCTATGAGTGAGAACATGCGGTGTTTGGTTTTCTGTTCTTGTGATAGTTTGCTGAGAATGATGGTTTCCAGCTGCATCCATGTCCCTACAAAGGACACAAACTCATCCTTTTTTATGGCTGCATAGTGTTCCATGGTATATATGTGCCACATTTTCTTAATCCAGTCTGTCACTGATGGACATTTGGGTTGATTCCAAGTCTTTGCTATTGTGAATAGTGCCGCAATAAATATACGTGTGCATGTGTCTTTATAGCAGCATGATTTATAATCCTTTGGGTATATACTCAGTAATGGGATGGCTGGGTCATATGGTACATCTAGTTCTAGATCCTTGAGGAATCGCCATACTGTTTTCCGTAATGGTTGAACTAGTTTACAATCCCACCAACAGTGTAAAAGTGTTCCTTTTTCTCCACATCCTCTCCAGCACCTGTTGTTTCCTGACTTTTTAATGATTGCCATTCTAACTGGTGTGAGATGGTATCTCATTGTGGTTTTGATTTGCATTTCTCTGATGGCGAGTGATGATGAGCATTTTTTCATGTGTCTGTTGGCTGTATGAATGTTTTCTTTTGAGAAATGTCTGTTCATATCCTTTGCCCACTTTTTGATGGGGTTGTTTGTTTTTTTCTTGTAAATTTGTTTGAGTTCTTTGTAGGTTCTGGATATTAGCCCTTTGTCAGATGAGTAGACTGCAAAAATTTTCTCCCATTCTGTAGGTTGCCTGTTCACTCTGATGGTAGTTTCTTTTGCTGTGCAGAAGCTCTTTAGTTTAATTAGATCCCACTTGTCAATTTTGGCTTTTGTTGTCATTGCTTTTGGTGTTTTAGACATGAAGTCCTTGCCCGTGCCTATGTCCTGAATGGTATTACCTAGGTTTTCTTCTAGGGTTTTTATGGTATTAGGTCTAAAATTTAAGTCTCTAATCCATCTTGAATTAATTGGATTCTTCTTTTTCTATATGAGGGTCCTATGACTTACAAATGATAACTGCCTGTCTTTTCCTTTCCAGTTCTTACTCCTCAGATTTTTTTTCTTTAATTTATTTAAAACATTGGGTAGGATCTAAGGTAGGAATAATATATGTCTATTCTGGACCAAAGTGGTTAAGAAACACGTATATCCTTTTTGCTGCTTTTTTCTCCACCTCCTGGCAAAGGATGCTGAAGCAAGGGAGAGGAGGGACAGGATGACAATGTGAAAGAAGCGTTGATCCTTGCGTCATTGACTAGCATGCAACCTTGTGAATCCTTGCTTGAACTTTTCGTGTAAAGCCACCACATTTTTAGAAGTTATCTGTTTTGGCAATTGGTGTTACCATAACTAAAACACACATACACACACACAGACCTTGAAAATGGATGTTTGTACTTTGTTCTGGGCAAGAGAGCTAAATACAGAAGTGTAAATTTTCTTTAAATCAATCTGTAATTTAAATATGATTCCAATCGTCCCCAGTAGTGTATCAGTGGACACATGACAGATGTCTGTAAATTTTATCTTTTAGTAAATGTTTGAAGACAAAGACAGAAAAAACTAAAAATGAAGATTATTGAAGAATTTTTCTTGCAATACACTGTGAAATAGGTCAATGGTATATATTTGTTTAAAAAATAATGCTGGTGAAGGAATGGAGAGACTGACTAATGTAACAAAATGTGTGGTACCAGAAGATAGAGTGAGTATAGGCTAAAGGAGATTTTAATTCAATAAGGGAAAAAAGGATTAAAGTAAACTGAGCACTTACTTTATAACTTACAACAAAACAAGTGTCAGGTGGATTGAAGCTTTAATTTCACTTATTAAACATGTGTTTTGTTGAACACTTACTATATGCCAAGCCCTGTTCCAGCTCCTAGAGATATAGTAATTAACAACAACAACAACCAAACCCTTGAAAATTCCTACCCTCGTGGAGCTTACCTTTCAGTGGTGGTAGACAGACAGTGAAATAAATAAGCAAAATATATAGTAGGTTGAATGGTGACAAATACTATGAAGGAAAATGAAGCCACAAATAGAGTTAGTGTTTCCCCAGTAGGTAGGTGTGGGATGCAATTTAACTGGAAAGGTGACATTTGAGTGAAGACCTCAAGAGTGTGAGGGAACATCGTTGTGCTCCCATGTCAATAACAAAAGCATAAAATGAATATAGGAAAAGCTAGGTGCTTATTTCTGAAATCTTGAAATGAGGATTTTTTTCAAAGTCTGATACTGAAGTTGGAAATCATAAGGAAAAACTGGACAAAGTTTACAACATAAAAATTTAATCAAACTTAAAGACGAATGACAAGTTGGGTAAAAACAGCAACATATTGGCAAAATAAGGGGTTATATCCAGGGTACTCATATAATTTATTGTTCAGACCAAAGTACTTTGGAGAGTGAAAGGAGTTGCTATTTGTACTTATGCCAGGAGAACAGGCGTAATGTAGGACTTCCCCAGATAAACTAAATTGAGTCCTTCTGAATAAGTAAGACAGATATCTCAAGAGAGAAGTGCAGTTCACAAGTGACCAAATGCAATGGCTATGAACATATGAAGTTATGTTCGACCTCACTAATTACAAAAGGAAAACAAAACAACAACGGAACATCATGTTTTTTGCTCATCTATTTTAAAGATACATATAGTGATAATGCCTCTGATGTTGAGGCTATGCTGGTGGGATATCAAAATGATGTAAATTTTCTTCAGGGATATTGGGCAGAATGCATTAAGTTTAAAATGTTCCATATTCTTTAACCCTGCACCTCCAATTACAATAATAAACGTAAGAAAATAATCGGACAAGTGGACAAACTGTAGTATCAAGATATCCAAAGTAGAGCTTTTAGCAATGGCAAAACAATTGGAAACATCCCAAATGGTCATCAGTAGAGATTTGTTTAAACAAATTTGAGATAGTCATACAATAAAATAATATGCAGCCATGTTAATTAAAGTAATGATAGCTTTTGTAAAAATCACAAAACCAAAAATGTCCACATGATAAAAGTTTAATTCTTTCATTAAGTCCAGAACTGAATTCTCTCCAGTGTCTTTCATCTGCACTTGAAAACTAGCCAGTTCTGGCCTCAGCATCACTTTTTCTTATAAAGCCTTGCTAAATGGTAGCCATCACATACTTATACTGACTCTTGCCAACAGTTTTCTTGAGTTAACAGTCTTGGTATGGATACAGTCAGCCTTCCAAGTTATTACAGGCAACAACTTTGCTAAATGTTTTGCCAACATATAACGAGGCACTCAGCCTTCATTTCAAAGAAAGGATACCGCTTGTTTCTTTACTTCCTGCCATTCCATCACTAGGCCAAATGACATTAATTTCAGGTTTTGGTTATGGAAGTACTCTACTTCAAAATACAAATTTCTTTAAAAGTTAATGTGGTCTGCTGTTGTAAACAAAACGAAAAATGTGTAATGGCTCAAAAAACATAGAAATTTACTGTCACTCACATAACGTCCAGCACAAGTGTTCCCAAATGGTGGGCAGCTCTCTTCTAAGCAGTATTTCAAGGATCCACAATTTTTTTTTAACTTGTGGCTCCTTCATCTCCTAGGCTTCATGGTCATCAGGAGAAAAAGAGGAAGAGAAGGTATACCTACTTCTTACTCATCTCAACCCCAGAGTAACATGGTGAGCTTTTGCTCACAATTCATTGGTTAAAATTCGGCCACCAAGTCTGATCTAGTTTTTTATAAGGAATTGGGAAATGTCATCTAGCTGAGTAACCAGGAAAAGGAGAAAATGGGTTTGGTGACCAATATGTTAGTCAGAGTAGGCTTACTGATGCTGCAGTAACAACTCTGAACATCTCAGTGGCCTAACCGACAACATGGATTTCTTTCCCTCCGAAGTCTATGTGGCACTCCAGGCAGCTGTCCTCCACATGGTGACTCAGTAGCACAGACCACTCTCATCTTCGGCACCATCATCTCAATACAAAGCGTCTTCCACGACTGCTAGAACAGGGAGGAGGAAACTGGAGAAGTATGCCTGGTCTTTTCACTCCTTCCGCCCAGAAGCAGTGTCTGTTACTTGTGCTGAGTGGTCAATCTCTGTCACAGCCACCCCCAGCATCATGATGTTTATGGATATATATATATATATATATCTGTCATGAATGGCCTTCAAATATTTGTTACATGAAAATCCACAGAGTGTGAAATAACAGAAACAGCATGATGTTACTTTTTAAAACTATGTACGTGCAACCTAGATGAAGCTCAAGGGACCTTGCCCTTTGAAATTCAAATTAAATTCACTCCAACGCCATTTCACATTCTCTCTCTTTCTCCAGTTCTCTCCAGGGACTCTCTTCCTGAGATCCAGGCCTTAGGATGGAGGGGTGGCCCCTTATTGCTTTCTTCAGTGCTTCTGACCCTAAGCTTACGCAGTCGCTGAAGTAGGTCAGGGAGTAAATAATCTTGTCCTTTTTGCCATCCTGGGTTGACATCACAGGACATCACCCCAGAAGTGTGGAGTAAGACAAAGCATCTTTCCTTGATGTCTTCCAGAAAGATCACTGAAGGCACTGGAGGTTTGAAAAAATAGTGAGAAGAATTACATTTCAGCTGCACATAGAAGAAAAGTGCAAATGAATGTTAGATTTCCCTAAAGTGGCTCCAAATGTCCCTCTTCCATTTTTACAACTCCACCTCTGAGTATCAGCAGTTTAAGCATCTCTTTGGTCTAGTTGTCTCTTGTCAATCATGATTTCAGTGTCATACTGTCTAACTTTGAGCAATATATCAAGACAGTTTCCTAATTTTATTGTATTTATTGCATTCATTTGTACATTGTATTCGGAAAACAAATTCTGATTTCTTAAGGTAATTAATGTTATTTAGATAATATTAAATTATTTAGATAAATAGTTACACGTGAGTATACACAGGCATTCAAAGAGGGAAAGAAAGGGGAGAGAGAGAGGAAGGGAGAAAGAGAGACAGAGAGAGGTTGAGAGAGAACGTTTCAAACCAACATGTTAAGAGCAGTATCTGTAGGATTAGATTGAAAATGATTTTTCTGGCTTTTTTATTTACTGTATGTTTTTTGCTTTTTCCACGATGAGCAATAATTCTGTAGTAAGAAAAGATGAAAGCAGTAATTGCCATTAAAAAACTACATTTCTTACTAGTCCCTTTCAAACACCAGAAATTTTGCTAACTCCTTGTCACCTTCTATTTCAGAGTCAGTCTTGCCAGTGATTGAATCACATAAACTAATAGGTTTTACTGAGATGGTGGAGCATTACTCGCGGCACGTCTCTGGCATTCAGTGGGGAAGTGCACACGTGAATGGGAGAAAGGCAAGGTTAGCATCCTCTTTTGTTTCGCTCTGTCACACTACCCTTTAGGCCAGATCACATGGCACTAGCATCTATATTCCCCAGAGAAACCATCTCCTGAATTTAAAGTCAGAGTGGAGGAGAGGGCAAAGGTGATAAGAAGCAGAGCTGAAATTTTTAATAGGAAATGCCTCATGGAGCCTACAGAGGAAAAGAGAGAGAGAGAAGATTGTATATTTTAAGGTTGTTTGCAAATCAAGCCTATTTCCCTTCTAGTTCTATATAATAATTACATATTTTTTAGGAAAAGAAATTCTAGAATATTTCTCGTAGAGTTTGAAATGGACAACCAGGTAGTTGTTTACTTAAAAGGTAATTACTTTCTTTAGCTCAGATAAGTGAATCCCGTGTTTGCAGGCTCTAAGGTAGGGTAAGATAAGAGTGCAATAGATTTGTTCACTCAAAGGATACATATTGAACACTTGCTCTATTCAGAGGTCTGATATTTACATTAATAAATAGTGGGTCATGGAAGCTAAGCAATATCCATATGGGATGAATGCATTCAGAAGCCTGGCCAAGAAAACATCCCTGAACCAAATAACAATGTGTAGTTATTAAGCATTTAATAAGTATTAAGTAATAAACACACAAAAGAGGTCAAACAGTGGTATAAGGGGTGGGGGGTTTTGAAGGCCTGTGGCAAGATATCCCAAAGCATTAAATATATGATCCCACCGCTATCCTCCATCATCTCTGTCCCTGTCATCTGATGACTGATCTGTGACATTATAATTCAAGAATTTGTATAAGGAAGGTGCACAGATGTTTATAGCCCCATATGTCAGTGCTTCTCCTCTGAATTTTCCACAACATGCTCACTGAATTCACCCTGAGCCTATCAGCCTTCCAGGTTCCTTGGGCTCTCAAGTAAAGGTGAGTGCTAACTACTCACCGTGAAGTTGAAGAAACAATCAGCTGAATCCTTCTGACACTGAGTAGTGGGCTATTTCATAAGCATGCAAGAAAGTGTTTTAGAACAACTTGCCTGCTCTAGTCAGGATAGACTATCTCCCACCCCAAAACTCAGTGGCTCATAACAGTAAACATTTATTTTTCACTCATGCAAACTCTGCTGTGGGTTTGGGCAACTCTTCAAGACACCGCTATTCTCCATGCGGTGACTCAGTGATCCAGGCTGCTTTGATCCTCTTGCTCTGCCATCTCAACATGAGTCCTCCATGATCATCACAGCAGAGAAGCAAGTGCTTGGAGAATTCTGCCTACTTTTCTGTGCTTTGGCCCAGAAGTGATGCATGTCACTTCCAGTTGCAGTCCATGGACCAGAAAACATCATATGCCTCAGTCTAATGAGAGTATAAGAAAAGTAGGTATGCCCACAAAGTATTTTAGAACTTTATCATCTCTGATCTTTGTTTGACTTTTCTTTATTTTTCTGAAGGAGAGATTTAATTGAGTTTGCATAGGTGCATTCAGTGTGGAGCACCTGAATTGGGCAGAATTCCTGTTGGCATCTCCAAGGTGGCCAGGTTTCCTGTGCTGGGTACATATATGATTGCCTTATGTTCATCCAGCATCTCTAGCTTTGCCTCCACAAAATAATGTACCCAAGCAACTAACATAAAAAAATCAGCTAGGGCCATTTTCTTTTTGAAAAATTCCTGAGACTTCATAGATTTTCCCCTGTGGTGTATCCATCACACACAGTCTGTTACCACAACCAAAGGTCCACAGCCCAGGTCTATATTGAAAACTAGTGTCTAACGTAGGAATGCCCTCTCCTCACCAAACAATTATTGAATCATTGTCATGTGCCAGACTGGAAATATAATGGGATTTCTATCTTCAAACACTTTTTGGTTAGTAGGAAACATAGATCAATAAATTATTCTGGCTCCTCACATAAGAAAGAATATGAGGTATGCTAAGAGACAACTGTGAAGGGTAATCTAAGTCTGCTTAGGAAATCCAGGAAAGCTTCCAAGGGACAGTGACATTTGAACCAGATGAGAAAGCTGGGGAATGTGAAGAGCAGTGAAGAGAAACCAACAGCAAATCCTCAGTCTTCCCAGAACTAAAATGCAGGAGGTTGCAGGAGGTGAGAAGGAAGCTGGAGAAGTAGGTACAGCCCTATCAGGAAGGTCGCTCTGGCATTTCCCAAACAAAACTTTTCTGCACCCATTTCTAATTTGACCCTAAGATGTGGCAATGAGAAGCCACTCAGGAACTCAGGAACTCACGGGCTCACTTCCTCCCAAATGTCAGGATCTCCTTAATGTAGCCTTGAGATCAGAAACCCCAAGGAACAGGGAAAAGCTCATTTGCTTCCTCTGGTCTGGAGCCAGCTGGCAAAGAAGCGAGCAAATAAAGTCGATGCAGTACATCTTGCAGCGGGTCATCCAGATACCCGCACATAGCTGGTTACATTTGTGTCCCTGACTATCTTCAGGGCTCACAGTGTCCACTTCACCACCACCGACCCCACGCCTGGTCCCTGTCCGGGGAGAGGAGTGCAGCAGCCGGCAGCCCGCCAGCCTTCTCACCTCTACGTTCTCCTAGACTTCATAACCCCATTCGCTCCCAAGTCTCCCCAGCCAGGGTTTTCAGGGCTTGGCAAGAACGTAGAATTAAATACGTGGCAGATGTGCTCAGGGTCAAGGGGCTTTCATTCTTTTGCTGATTTGCAGTTTCTCTGACAGTCTAACTCCGTCCAGGCCTCTCTGATTATTTCCTATCCCATCACACTGTGAGGTCTGGAGGTCTGTGAATTTAGCTTTGAGCATATGACCAAATCTAGCCAGACAGACAGTGTCAGGGACCCAAGAGCCAGTCTACAAAAGAGATAGAATAAAATGGCATCAGTGGCTGGTGATGGGAGAAACCAGTCACGAGAGAGTTTATCTCGGGAGGTGACAGACAATGATAGGTGTTGCAAAGTCTTAATGTCAACCAGTATCTTGGCGGTTGAAGTTCAGCTCGCCTAGGGTAAGAGGACATTATCAACCTTTGCTCATCCTCTGGGAATAGATGTGTCTGTTACCAACCCAAGGAGCCCAGGACACTATAGTGGTAAATGTTATGCCACCTAGCAACAATGACTGTGACCCTGCGATGAATTGTTTGGGGTACAGGTCATATCAGAGTGACTTTTAAATAGCTGTTCCTTTACAACCTCCTGTTTTTCAACTGGGCAACCATTCCTAGATTTAAGGCCACTCTTTTGTCCCTTAAGGAGGTATAAATTTAGGTTTTTGTGTGTCTGGAAAAGCACATGCTTTCTGGCCAGACTTGGAGCACATCATCAATTTTAACATGATGGAAAAGGACTGGGATGTTTGTGTTCAGTCATTCTGCATAAAGGAGAATGAGGTCTTAGGACTGTCACTATCTTTAGAATCCACTTCTCAGCTCCTTTCCTGAGATGGCAGAGACAATGGCAGTAGCAGGAAATGATGCGTCCATGTAATATACTGGTCTGTATTATAGATTTAGAATGGAAAAAAAATAGAATGCCAAAGAGTTACTGTTTTTCTATTCTATTGGGCAAGAAACGCTTCGTAACAAGGTATCTGCTGGCTGTTGTTAATGAAGGGGGATTTCCATTTGTGGTAGGCTAAATAAAGGTCCCCAAAGATGTTCACACCTGTAAGCCTGAAGCCTATGAATGTCACCTCATATGGCGGGAGGGACTTGGCATATGTGATTAAATCAAGGAGTTCAAGATGGAGAGATTATTCTCATTATCAGAATGGGCCCTAATGCCATTGCAAGTGTCCTTATAAGAGAGAGCAGAGGGAGATTTGATTCCAGAAGAAGAGAAGGCAATGTGACCCCAGAGACAAAGCTGGGAGTAGATGTAGCCACAAGCCAAGGGATGGAGCAGCCACAAGAAGCTGGAAGAGGCAAGGAACGTGTTCTCCTCCTAGGGGCTCTGGAAATAACCAGTCTTGCTGACACCTTGACTTGAACCTGGTAAGACTGAGTTCCTCTATCTGGCCTCCAGAACTGCAAGAGAATACATTTGTGTTGTTTTAAGCCACTTAGGTCATGGTAAGTTGTAGGAGAAGCCTTAGGAAGTGAACACACCAATGGGCTACGTTCAAAGGGAAGCCTCAGCTATGTGGTTACATTCTATAGCTTGCCTTTTCTTTTCTTCTTTTTCTTTTCTTTTCTTTTTTCCCTCTCTTTCTCTCTTCCTTTTCTTTTCTCTTCTTTTTTCTTTATTTTTTTGAGACAGGGTCTTGCTCTGTTGCCTAGGCTGGAGTGCAGTGGCATAATCATGGCTCACTGTAGCCTCAACCTCTAGGGATCAAATGATCCTCCTATCTCAGCCTCCCAGGCCGCGGGGACCACAGATCATGCCACCACACCCAGCTAATTCTTTTTGATAGAGGTGTGGTCTCGCTATGTTATCCAGGCTGGTCTTGAACTCCTGGTCTCAAGTGATGCTCCTGCCTTGACCTCCCAGAGTGCTGGGATCACAGGCATGTGCCACCACACACAGCCTGGCTTTTAAAATGGGATATATATATATAAATGGATATATATATGTAATATATATATATTTGATATGGAGTCTTGCTCTGTCAACCAGGCTGGAGTGCAGTGGTACATTTTTGGCTCACTGCAACCTCTGACTCCTGGGTTCAAGTGATTCTCGTGCCTCCACCTCCCAAGTAACTGGGATTACAGACATGTACCACCACGCCTGGCTAATTTTTGTATTTTTAGTAGAGACCAGGTTTTGCCATGTTGGCCAGGCTGTTCTCGAACTCCTGACCTCAAGTGATCCGCCCACCTCGGCCTCCCAAAGTGCTGGGATTACAGGCATAAGCCACTGTGCCCGGCTGGGTCTTATATATTTTTAAATGAAGTGGCTGTGTGGGTAGCTACTTGTCGGATTTGCACCACTATAAAAACAAATACAAACTACTTGGCTCATTTGCAACAAAGTTTATGCAAGAACTGTGGCAAGTGAGCCTCCTGAAGTTCAGGAACTGCAAGAGAGAAGAAGAGTTCCTGTGAGAGCCACTCCCGGAGGTCTTGGCCAGTCAGGATGTCTGCACTGGGCGGGGGGCGCCTATGTGCTGCATCAGTGAGCAAGTGCTGAGCTGCATTCAGGGGTCTCCGGAGATCAGTGCTGCTGGGCGTGGAGCATCTTACAGTGCCCCACACAGCCACCCTGAGGCCAAACAGGATGCCCCCTTTTCCTGCTTCCACACATATTCCTTAGACTTCTCCTTTTTTGTGATATTTTTCATCTTTAAACTCAAACCTGCCCTCAAAATCGCTTAAATCTGATTGTGGCTTTGTAAACATGTAGGGAGTGAGGACACGCCATGTGATTCACCTCGGGCCCCACACACCCTAGGGATCATTCTTGGATCCTCCATGCTTGGACGGGACACAATTGTTTTAGTTACGTAGGACCAGGAGAATTTGCAAAGTTATCAACAAGAGCATAGGGTCAGAGAGGAAGAATGAAGCAGAGACAGTGAACTTTAGAAGCGTAATCTCATTTAATCTTTCCAATATCCAGAAATTGAGGGTTTCTCAAATTCACATATACACTGAGGACCAGGAAGACTTGTTATTAAAGTTACCCATGTAAATGGCAGAGCTGGGCTCCAAATCCAGGCTGGATTGATTCCAAGGCTCTTGTTTTTCACTGCACAATTCTGAAGGCAGCACAGGTTCCTGAACAAAGTGTTCTGGGCATTCCAAACTTTCAACTCTCACCAAAAAGCCCAGCAAAAACGGGGAGAAATCCTTCAGGGAACTATTCTCAAGTGAGCCACAGGAAGAGTCCTGTTTTGAGGGCCAAGGCTTTTCTTGAAAACTACACTCTTTACCCAGCTCATTCCTCAAGAAGGGCTTTGGCACATGAAGAATATGCCCTCTTGCTAGGGTACTGGATGGGATCCATGTGGTATTGTCCCAGCAATAACACTGCCACGGAGATACGCGATCTCCAGCAGCTGTCGGCAGGCTTCACTCCCATTCCATCCTCCTTCCTGCATCCAGTAGTCCCCCAGCCCCGCCTCACCCTCCCTCTGCTCCAGAAGAATGACAGTACTCAGAGCTGTAGGAGAAAGGAGAAGACTGAATTCAGTCTCTCTTGGGGAAAAATTGTTTTCCGTCAAGTTGATAATAATGATCACACTGAGAATGAATGACTCAGGATGAATATCCAAAGATATAGCAAAACCTGGTCAGCAGTCATGGGGAAAGGAAGAAAGCCTGAGTTGAGTTTATGAAAGTTTTCCACTAAAGTCAGCAACAGCTTAAATTCAAACCAGGCACAAGACGCTTGAATCTCCATATGAGTTGTTCATCAAAGGGCTGAGAGAAAAGAAATCTGAGCCCGAGCAGGGTCTGGCCTAAAAGCTTTCAAGTGACTCCTTTCTGGTAAGGAAACTATTTCCTTTGTCTGTGCATGTTCAGGAAAACTGCCTTTTCGGAGCCTGGTTCATTCTCAATTCAGGTCACAGTTATTTTCATCAGTTAAAAGAAAAAATCCTAAGCATGGAAATGTCTGCTGTTCACTATACACACGCTCACACATGCACACACACATACAATTATAAACACACAGATCGTATTTATTCATGCTGGAATACTATATGACTTACATGTTTAACCTAGGCTGATTTCAACTGGGGTGAAGCAGCTAGCACTCTGGTATTCAGGTTATCTATGACTCTGTTTGCTGGAAATCAGGGAAGTCATGTACCATGATATTGCCAACATGCCTTTAATAAAATAAAAAGCAAGCTCAGAGCTTCAATCCAGACTTCTTTGCTAAGGCAAGTAGGCTGTTTAGACAGGAGTGCATTGATTAAAAGTGAGGAGGACTAGCCACACTCCACAAGGAAATGAATCTTCGTGGCTACCCCATCTCAGGCTTCCTCTCTTTCAGCACTTGGTTTAGACAAATGGCTCTGGAGTTCGCAGGGTTTGTTCACAGTCAGTCGAGAGGGATCTCGCCTCTGCTCACTTGATTTTCAGCTCCAAACCCTTACATGGCATTCAGGTGGAACAGTGGCTGGGAGATCATGAGGGTCTTCCGGTGTGTTTCGTAACAGGGCGCCTTGACATTATTTTCTCTTCTGGCTTTTGTTTCCTTTTTTTCCTGTTTCATTTTTTCTTTTATTTTTTCCTCTATAGTCTAATGAGATTCTTAGAAATTACAGCTGAAAGAATCTCTTAAACTTGTCTCTCCTAGCCCTTTTCAGGGCACAGTTTTTAACCTAAGGTTACATTTCCATTGCTCCATCAAGGCCCCTTCTAAATGCCTCTAACTGTGGGGTTCCCACCACTTCCCTTGGGAGACTGTCCCCTGGCCTCGCAGACTTGGCTGTAAGGAAGATTTTTTGAGAACCCATCCACCAAATCTTCTTTGCTTGCTTCATGCTACTCCTCCAGGCTGCCTCTCCTGAAGGTGGATTTGGGTTTCTGCATCTGCTGCACCCCCTGCAGGAGCCACAGATTTGATATCTACAAAGAGCAATGGCTATTTTTACAAGGTTCTTTTTTTGGGGAAATGTGAGTCTGCTTCTAGACAATCCGTCAGTGGACCGAGATTATAAGACACCCAATTCAGGAGCCTTTTACATTTACATTTGGTGTGGGGTAAAGCAATAGATGAAACGAAGTCAGAATTTTGCCTTTTAGCTTGCCTTATTTGCATTAACTAGTTAGTGGAAAATAAGTCATGTTGATAGTACCCGTTTCTGTTTATTAACAAGGTTATTGGATTTATCACAAGGCTGACGAGGTGTTTCTGTCCATTTTTAGAAACTAGTCCAAATAGTATTGGGGGAAAGAAGAAAGTGTTTCCCCCTAGTCCCATAGAGTCTCTCGGCAGAGACGACCCCAACTCATGCCCTTTGTAGACATGTTAGAATGTTCTGGCTGATGGCCTGTGCTCACACACCACCAAACCACTGGTGGAATTTGGTTCCCTGTCAGCTTTTCTCCATGAAACTCGAGACTCAGGAAACTTTCAAACAGATCCTGGAGTTTTAGAATCATAAAAGCTGCCCCAAAATGAATTAATAATAAATATTTTAAAAGATTTATGACTATTTCTGGAACCTTACTTAAGTAAGACAGGAACCAAGTCAGGATTTGCCCAGAGTGCAACAAATTGTCTTTTAACCCTAGCTGGGAAGAGAACAGCCATTCTTGGAAAACTTAGAGATCTGCCTGATTACAAATTTACAATTTCCTTCCTTATGGCACTGTGGAAAAAACACGTTAATGAATAAAAGCATGTGCAGCTTCCTTCATTTCTGTCACACAATGCATGTCAATTGTGTAACTATTGCCTGCCTTTTAGGGGGTCTCCTTGGGGTAATTGCCAAAAACCTAATGAAGTTTTGGGATCCCAGAAAATTTCCCAGCTGAGTGGAAATGTTATTTCAGGGGAAACAGTTTAACACAGTAGAATTTTCTTCTCTTATAAGCCAACACCCTTCCCTTCTTTGCCCGATGTCTCAGTTTTACACATTTTGCTTTAGCAGTTACTCTCATTTTGAAAACATCCCTTTCTTCAGTGCTCGGCGCTGACCTACCCAGGTGGGAAAAAAAATTTTTGCTTTTAAATATCTTGTTACACCAACAGTTCTTCCCCCCGCCCCCCCAGCTATAATTTTCATCTTCAAACTCATTTTGGGCATAGGAGTGAATTCTTAGTAAGGGTCCCCAAACACCTAGAGGTCCTGAAGCTGGTAATGGGAGTCTATATATTTTACATATTTCAAAAAGCCTAATGGAAATCACATATTTACTCAGAATAAGGCTGCAGAAAAGATCAGTACAGTTTCTTTGATTTGGTTAGAAATATAGCAAGTCCATGTGTTAACGACGGATAATTTGTGTGGATAGGAAATATGTTGTTGTCAGCACAGGGACTCTGGGGTATGACCAGTAGATCTCAAGCTGTTCTTAGAGCCCCCCATCCACTTGGATAGATAAAAGCCTTTGGAACAAATAGTCTGAGGTGGGGAAGGGGGGTGCAATTTCTACAAGGGAGTTTGAAGCTCAGAAGGTCAAGAATCATTGCTCTGTAATGTTCCTTAAGTGACCCCATGGTCCTATAGGGCCAGTGCCTTTACTTTTGATGGCTTTCCAGAAGGAAGGGAGGTTTCAGGAGGAATCTGGTAACCTGAAGATTGTTAGAGCATCTTTTCTGACTTCTTCCTTGCATTTCTTCTTCTGATAGAGCAGAAATATGTTGCAGATTCCAGGAGATTGCAGGTTCCCATTCCTGCTCATCGCCATCTCCATCAGTGCTTTGTTTTCTCTTTCTAGGAAATTAAAGGAGGTGGCACCATCTATATCTTCATTCCCTGCAAAGAGGGAGAATAAACCAGATATTATCAGTGTTCAAATTCCTTGGAGCAGGATACTTTGTAAATACAAGTTGTTATGATCTTGTTAGTCCAAGAAAAGCAAGAATACAGACTGATACAGTGTAAATGGGGCCCTATATATTTTTATATATAGGTAAAGAAATAGACATATGTGTATAAATATATACTTATGTATATCTTATACATATGTGTACATCTTCCATGTGTATGTATGCACACATTGTTTTTCCATTTTTGGTCTGATTTATTAATAATTAGTGTTCCATTAGAAAATGAGTTTTATGTGAATCACGCACACACTCCTGAAATTGTTTCAATGGCAGATCATATTTTACCATTGGGGTTTCATAAGTCACTGCAGAGCACAACGCCATCTCCATATTCATATTTCAGATCTGTCAGGACACCCGGATACTTCATCTGATCACATAGATTTCCATTCCAGGCCTTGAGAGACAAGAAATCCGGTCATCACAGAGAGCCTGGGCAATTAAACTGAATCAGCGCTCCCGGTCTCAGCGGATGTCTTCTGGGTTACCATGGGGGACATGGGTTGGTATGAGGTTTAATCAGGCACTAACAGCACCTTGCTGGGAACTTCATGGTTGATAAAGGCAGCCGCATCAGACCAAGTAGCTCCTACTTTTTAAAGAGAAAGCAGCCTCTTTTGAAATGTAAAAAAGGCAGGCTTTGTTGCAGCCTGCAGTATGAAGAGAATCTGAGAGGAGTTGCAGTTGTTTCATTCATAGGCCCTAGCATTCTTTCTGGGTCTTGATAATAAAGTGAAAGGCGCCCCTAAGGCTAAATTTTTAAAGGGCCCTCTATGAACCCTGAGCTGGCCAGCCCTGTGGGCCCCATTGCTAGTCCACTATTATGTAGGATTTCACTGTTACACTTGTCATTGTCATGCTGCTTTGTGAATGACATTGGTCACAACCAGGTTCTTGTGCCATTTTGAATAGCTGGATCCATGTGCAAAAAAAAAAAAAAAAAAAAAAAAAAAGAGGGAGAGAGAAATATCATCCAAATGGGGCCCAAGTACATGTGAACAGGAGCCTCTTCTGAGGTCTAACTGCACTTATCTCTGAGGAGGAGAAATGATCTTGAAGGAGTTATTCTTTGCCCTGGAGTTTCATTTTGCAGTAACTCTTCAGGCAGTTTTTAGTTTCAATGAACGTGGGAGGCGTGGTTGATAGTCCTATTAAAAGAAGTCTTTAATTTGTCTATATGTAGACTGACTATGTAATTTCTCATGAAAGCCAGGACACTTTAGTGAAAGGGGTATTAGTCATAATCAGTCAGAGACAACCCAGGCATAAACCAGGGTTATTCCAGGCACATGGTGACTTAACATGCGGGCAGGCCTTACAGCTTCTAACAGCAGAAGCCAGGCTTCCTCACAGAGGACCCCTGTCCTAAACTCGGAGGCAGGTCTTGGAGAGTCACAAGCTAAGAGAGTCCACTTAGCAAAATCACAGGAATCCCTAGTATGCAGATGAAGAATATATAATTTAAATAAAATAAAGAGAAAAGTGATGCTTCATTCACAACTGGATATCTCTGTATTCTTTTCTAGAGTTACAGAATGCTAGTGGCATCTTCTTTACTATTATTTATCCCCTCTTTCCTCTTTTTCGTCTTTTCCCTCATCTCTTTTCAAGCTCTGAGACACTCAGCGGTGCCTGTGTCTCTTGGTGGCCACAGCAATCGGGGTTTACAAGTGTGGTCCTCCCCCAACCCCAACATCCTTCACTTCTGCAGCTGGCAGTGGCCTTCAGAAAGACAAATTGAATCCCTTCTAGCTGCCAGATGGGAACCTCAGGGCTTGCCTTTCTCATCCGATTCTTCTGGAGCTACTGAGTCACAGCATTAGTGCTGGGATGCTTTACGACAAAAGTTACTGCACCCCTGCCAACCATCCTGAAGCCTCGGAGGAAATTCTTGAAGATGGTGAGGGTCAGGGAGCAGGTAGGGGGTGATATCACCCCCAGAACTCCCATCACCCACTTGCCACCACTTCCACGACTCTGTCCTTCCCAGTGCTTGCTGGGAGCCTTGCCCCAGAAAAGAGAAAGGTACCAAAATCCCTTCTCAAAAGCACCCAGTTACTGCCACGGGGTTTGTGTTACTCTCCCCACATTTTAATTCTATTTAGTTATTGCATTCCACTTCAAAACAGGACAAAGAGAAGGAAGAGTGAAAGAAGAAAGGGAAGGTTGAGGGGCTCCTAGGGAATATTGTTGGGGGGAAAGTAACACAGGGTGACAGCTATTTTGAGGCAAAGGAGAGAAAGAGCAGGAGGCTAGGGATATGATCAGGATAATGAAATGTTGGTGACAAACAGGTCCAGGAATGTAGTCAAGTGTCAAAGGGCCCTTGAAGAAAAGAATTCCCTTTACTCGCCACAAATCTTTTTTTAAAGTCACTTCTTCAAAACTGAAACAAAACTTTGTATCTGTTGTCACAGTTTCTCTCCAGCGTGAAACATGACAGTATTTAAGCCTTCATTGACACATCCAGAATGCCCCAAAGAGAAAGGGGTTAATTGAAAAGGTTGCAAACCTTCCAGTACATGGGACTTGAAGCGGATGTACGTGCGTGTTCGTGTGTATGTGAGTGTGTTCCTTCCTGGGCTTCTCTTTCTAGAAGATTTTGATGGCGGCTGCACTGTATCTTCACTGTCAAGCTATTTTTTCCCTGCTAGCTTTCATTTGTGTTTTTCCTCACCTTTCCGAGACCCTTACCTCTCCTCTCTTAAATCTACTCACCACAGAGCAGACATAATCCCAGATTTTCAGTAAATCAACACTATATGCTCCCCACTGACTGAGAGAATTTGATACTGACAGACTGTTATACCTTAAAGAAAAATACTGCCATGGTTCCTCACATTCTTCGCCAGGAAAAGAAGGCAGGGAGGAGTGTGTGTGGGATCCATTATAAATTAGGCAACACAGAGCCCACTATTCTTAATGTGTATTTCATGAAAGTGGATGCATATGTTACCCTACCCTTGCCCACGTCTTTGACCAAACCAGCCTCAGTACCTGGAGTATTTCCAAACGCAATTAACTCCCTTCAGTACCAGGGCACTGGTGATTTATTCGGACTGCAGCAAGGGTAGAGTCTACTGCCTGAGAGAATGCACGGCCCTCCATGTGGGAGATTGAGGCTGAAATGTGGGGACTTTGAACGCCACACGTTGCAAACTCTGGGCTTTGTCTTATGAAGGCATATTCTGGCTGTGGGGTTGAAAGAGCGGTTTTCTTTTGTTATTCATCCCTGCATCGATGATGGGCATGGTGGCAGGATTTAGACTTTGTGTTACCAGGTCAGAATTACTGAGAGCAGAACTGGCTTCAAGGTTTCTGAGTCTGTCTCAGCTTTAAATATCAGATCATGAGCACATGCTTGGATTTAGAACTGACTGTCTTTAGGGAGATCAGGACTTCTACCCCTGTGTTCCAGGGCCCGGGGTTGGGAATCCAGGTAAGGACTATCTAGGGACCACAGCAGTTGGCAGCCATGGTCTTATAGTGATCCAGTCATCTCTCAGACCAGTGCACACGGAAGACTGAGTTATTGCTTGGCAGATCTTGGATGGAAGTGGCTACCAAGAGATCAGGAGCTACTCAAGGACAGGTGCCATGTTTTCCCCAAGGAACAAACACCAGTCCCAGTATACACTGTAAAGGTGTGTGCAGAACAGGGAGTGGGTTTTCAACATCAATTATACTTCAGAAAGGATGCAAATATATGCCCCTTTTGGAAATTCACAAGCCATATTCACTTATTGAAGTCTATGAGAAATCCTTCTGAAATAAAACCCAACTTCTTATGTTTGTTTGGTCAAAGAACTTCCTCCTCCCTACCTCTTCATAACACCTCTTAGATGCTCACAGAACTTCTTCAGGAAGGGCTGACTTATTCATTTCTCTATTTCTAGTGCCTGTCACCATGACCAGCACTGAGAAAGTGGCAATATGATCTATTCCTTTATCCCACACATATGGATTGGGCCCCAGGCAATGTTCTAAGCCCTGGGGATACAGAAGTAAACTAAATAGACAGTTCCTGTCTAGTGAATCTGATGTTCCAGTCTGTTCCCTGTAATCTCAGTTTGATCAATGAGATTCAACATCAACCCAATCCCTTAGAGTCCCTTTAAGTGAACTGGAGCCAGCCTGAGCCAAGCAGGTGAACTGCTGGTGGACATGACCCAGCAAAGGAGTCCCCAGCCACTCCTACAGAGTACTTCAGGCAGCAGACGACCCAGCTGCTAGGTGGCGCCTGGGGATCCTGGGCATCATTGCATTCGACAGCATGAGCACCCCCAGCCTGCTGGTGTGTCTTCTGCTTTGCAGGGCATCACGCTTTTGTCTGTCAATCCCAGCTCTGTGGCTGCCACAGCATGTGAATCTGATGGTAAAATCACTCATTTTCACTTTTCCTCGGTTTCCTAACATATAGCAAATAGGGATGATTAATAATATTAATCTCCCATTTCATATTCCCTTTGGGAGATAGCAACCTCTCTGTAACGCATAATATAGTGCCTGGGCCCTCTGGGCATTCAAGACTATTTAAATGATTTTGTAAAAGCAAATTTCATTCCTTTTATTTCCTCCTTTTCAGCCTCTATATGTATTTTTTTTTCCATAGGCAATGTTTCTCTTCTGGTTTCTGTTTTGTTTTCTGAGGGCAACGGCTGATGAAAGAAAACAATCACCCCATCCTCTGTGAAGTTGAAAATCCCCCAATTTCTTCTTTGGTGCCCAGTGATACCACTGAGTGTCAGCATGCATCTGTCTTCTTCACTCATTTTCCAAGGACCCTCTCTGTGTTTTTAGTAATTGATTAGGGGCCCTGCAGAGGTCTCCTGCACCCCCTGTGGTCTGTTTCATTTGTGATGACCACACCTCCCTCACAACCCACTGAGATGTCAAAAGCTACTATTCAGAGGCTGGCTGATCCATTGAAGTAGGTTTTGGCTGGGAAAACTCCCCCTCACCTCTTCTCCCCCTACCCCCTCCCCACTGCCTGGATCTTCCTGAGGTCCTCTGGATCACCAGGAGCTTGGCAAGCAGGGAGCTCAAACTCAAAGTGCTGGAACCACGATGCAGGGTTTGTCTGGGCTCCCAGCCTCCTGACCCAGCACATGGAACCTTGCTGGGAAATATTCAGCATGTGCCATTACAGATTAGCTCTTCTCTTCCTCATGCCCCTTTTTTTTTGCTACACTGTGTAGGGACAGAGGTTCTCCTCAGCCTCTGGAATAAAGCCTATTTGCTTTGCACAATTCTACCCTCTCCTGGCTTTATGCTGGATCCAATCACAGATTTTAATCAATAGTCACAGGTACCAGACCTTCTTATCTCTTCATTACACATAAGAACCCTATTTGCTTGTGTTCTTGAGAGATGAAAGTCAGAGAAAGTGAGAAAGAGAGAGAGAGAGAAAGCGAGAGGGAGAGAGTATGTTGACTCTGAGATCTTGAGAAACTAGCCCAACTTAGAAGCTACCATAAATGGACTCTTAGGAGAAAGGTTTGCCTCTAAAAGTTCTAAGTAAGCTCTTCTGAGATGCCAAATAGAAGTCGTATGCTGTGTACTGAATGCCAGTCAGCAAATGTATGATGACACAAATGAGTATGTGTAAAGCTGGTGAGATCTGCAATTGACTTTGGGACAATGTCCTGGTCCCACTATAGTTACACAAGATGTTACCATTAGGGGAACCTGGGTGAAGGGTCTGTAGGACCCTTCTATATTATCATTGCCATTTCCTGCCAATCTATAATTACTTCAAAATAAATAGTTTAAAATATTGCATGGTGAGACAAAGCAAGCATTTTGCTCCAGAAAAGCAGTTTAAAATTTGGGTGCTATTTATAGATCCTGCCCACTTTTTAATGATGATAAGACTACAGCATCCAAGCTTTTCTCAATAGACATCTTATTGCAGACCTACTAGGGTGGCAGGCCCTGAGGATGTATATTTAGCATGGTTTTCACACGTTATTGAGAGTAGACATTGGATGAATGATTGGATGAATTTAAAAATAAATGAAATACCTTTCATAACCTCTGGATGGCAGGGGAGTCAGAGTTGTCCTTTTTGCAGCAAAATGGCTTAGTGATACAGAAGGTAGAACCTGAACATATAGTGTGGTTGCTACATTTGACTATAAAAACAGGGTTTGGAGCAATAAACCAACCATGATTATGATAATAGTGACAGTGTCTTTCAGTGTTGGGGACCCTGAGAGTCAGTATGGTTTATCTCTATATCCCTACTCTAAAGAGCAGGTGACTACCTTCACGATGAAAAGAGGGAAGCCACCAGATCTTCTCTGTACAAAGCCTCTTTGAGCCTTTATGAGCATGTGGGTGTCCTTCAGAACTGAAGCAGACCTCCAAGGCCAGATATTTAATACCTGAAATGAAGTAATTCCACTGGAGTAGAATAAGAAACATCAGCCTGGGAACTATCAAGTTTCAAGATGAACCATCCATGTGAGCTCTTTCTGGAATATTAGTTCTATACTACCTATGCCCTCCATTCTCCCTCCAGATAGTGGACAGCCCTGCATGCCCCAACCAGGCTTAGCTACTCAATCTGCCCCAGGCTGGAAAAAACCTCTGCTCATTTTTGACAATGTTGAGAAGAACTAGGCACAGTGGGCAGAAAGTGACTATCTCCCCCGTGCACAGAAATGAAATATGGTTCTATAGCCCTGCACAGTCTCATTAAATAATTCAAGATCTGTCATAGGGAAGAGCAGTTAGTCTCTGTGTGGATCCCGAAAGCTGATAGAACAGAATGGTGGAAATTACGGTCTTCTCTAGACAAAACCTTAGTGCAGTGAAAGACTTTCTGTTAGAGCTCTCACCAAAGAGAATGAGCTGTTGCGTGAGAAGTCTCCATCCCTAGAGGCATCTCTACAGAAGCTGGGTGGTCATTTAAGTGACGTAGGATGGAAGAGATTGATGCTTAGGTTAGAGGCTTGAGTTCAATAGATGGTCTGTCCCAATCTTCTAGATTCTCAATGCACACACTTCATCCAAGGTCAGAATGAACTTCCGAGGAAGGTGTGAGACCCAGGCAGAGATGGGCAGCCTGTGCAACAGGCAAGAGATGCTCACCTTGTCATCTCTATCTCTGTCTCCCCACCAGGGCTCAGGACAATGGCCCCCAGGAGCCACTGGATGTTACATTTTAGTCCTGGCTTATACAGAGTGCGCCCTCTTTCTGAGAGGAGGTGAGAGGGAAGGTGTGGAAAGGGCCAGGTTCCTGGATGCTCCCCAGGGACTGCAATTCTCTCCTATTAGGCAGGAGGGTGGGCAATTGCACATACAGAGGGGCCTTTGGTCAAAAGAACCAACCAAATCCCATGACGCAACAAAAGACTTCAAAATCTTCTCTGGAAAAGAATTCCAGACTCTCCCAAATTGTAACTCATTATGTCATAAACACTTACTTTGGAAATCATGTCAGATTCTAAATTTGAAGAACACTCCTAATAATCTGAGCACCGACCTACTGGGTGCCCAGGGTAGTGCTTGGTGGTTTTACATCTTTGGCACAGAAATAGGCATACATGTCTTATTGTCTAACAGTAGTAACTGTCTTTGCAGACTTTGATTCTATTATAACAGCTCCAGTATTGTGCAGTAACTGCCATCACTCCGGTGGAAGCATTGTTCCTGTATCTGTGACTTTTATTTCACTAGTAGATAAAGATTTAAGAGGGAAATGACTGAGAAACTTGTGTTTGGGTTAATGTAAATAAGACACAAGGTTTTCATGCCCTTCTGCTTTCACTGGGGACTCATTTCCCTAATACAGTCTCGTTGTAAAACAATCCACTTCTGAGGAGGTCAACAGTGAAAAGTTTGTCTTCTGAAATTAGTAATCAAAGAGTGAAAATAATTAATAGAGAAAACAGTGCAGTTCCACACTGCGTTCCCATGTAGATGTCTATAGAACAATAAATCAGTAGGGGAAAGAAACAATATAGGCATTTACAATTAGGCCTCATGCATAATGCCCTGGAAGGAGAATTTGTGTTAAAAAAGACAACATCTGCTGCAAGTTGGTTTATAAATAATACAGCTAGATATTCAGGTAATGACATGACAGGCAGTCTCTTGTGTCCTTGTCCTTTTGTGTCCAGTGCTGAGTGTGTTTACATCCCGCAGCTTATGACATACATGCCTGGCCTGCTTGTGCTCGGGCCAGGAGCCTCTCTCTTCTCAGTTAAATGCTTCTTTGCCCAAACCATAGCATTCCACATTGACAACCCAGATATCCAGAGAAATCTGCTCCATTTGGTTTTAATTGATCCCTTACTGTGAGAAGGTAAGCGCCCGAAAGAAGTGTGATCAGATGCTCATTCAGTACTTTCATCCATGAACCAATTTCTTTTGTGTTGACACGCAGGCTTGACAAAAAGAGTGATGGTTAAGGTCAAGTGCATGAAAGCTAATTCTAAACAATGATGGATGAGCCAAGGCTTGGGCTCTATCTTATCTAGGATGTTCTGCTAAAAGGTTGGATATTTTCTCCCCATTTTAAAAAAAGTCCTCCTATTCTCAAATTAATGGAGTTATCACAGATCCAGTATTTGTGGGGGTCTTTTCTTTTATTATTCAGCCTTTGCCACTCTGCTGACAGCAGTGTGAGTGATGGCCTTCAAGCAGATGATTCTTCTTTGCCATGAAGGAACTGATAAATACTGCCTGTCTCTGCAATAAATTGTGCATGAAATAGTCCACTCTGGTAATCTACAGAGTTATGGTTAAGGAAAATGGCATTGTGAGGAAATACAGCAAAACTGCAATTAACTGAAACCCAGTTAAACAGAATCTCTAAATAAGCTGAATTATATGTTTGTTTGTTTGTTTGCTATTGTTTGTTTCTATTTATATTCAGCTTTGGGGGAAAATAGTAATGTTGTCTGGGGCTTAATTGGAAAGTTCATTTTCAGGGCATTTAATGTAATTAGAGATTTATTCCCAGCTCTGGTACCTTCTATGTCCTCAGTCCTTAACTATAAGATTTCCCATTTGTAATAATGACCCAGAGGCCAAGCAGCACCCAGAATTCTCCAATAAAAATAAACTTATGAATTTTCATTTCCTAAAATAAAGCAAATTTATGTATGACACACATTTGTCAATAGTAAAGACCAAATAAAAAGATGCAAAAATTAAAAATTTTAAATTAGATCAAGCTCCATTTTAGTATATAAGGGTTTTTACCATACTTAGAAACACATAATGCATTTCTAAAAAGATTTAAATGGGTTGTTGGGATAATTTTTGTTAGTTTATTTGGATAGGTGCTTTAGACTTCAGTGTTTTGTTGAAGTGGTTATAGAGTATTTTCTGAAATACACACATGCTGTTAGATATCTTTCTCTAGGATATCTATATCTATGGCCACTATAGAGATGTTACCTGGCTTGTAGACTAATTGAACATGTTCTCTTTCATTTCCACACATTGACCTAGTATGTGCTAGGAACTCATTTATAAACCCAAATATTTTGTGTCTTTCTCATGGATATTGAAATGTGCCCTGGTGTTAGCCTTTCATAATAGAGTGTAAATGTAAGTCACTGTGTTGACCCTTCCTGGCATCTTACCAGCGTCAGGATGATCTCCAAGAGTGAAATCAAAATGTTTGTCATTGGGAGGCCAAGGCAGGTGGGTCACGAGGTCAGGCGATCGAGCCCATCCTGGCTAACACGGTGAAACCCCATCTCTACTCAAATTACAAAAATTAGCCAAGCATGATGGCGGGCGCCCGTAATACCAGCTACTCAGGAGGCTGAGAATGGTGTGAACCCAGGAGGCGGAGCTTGCAGTGAGCCGAGATCGCGCTACTGCACTCCAGCCTGGTGACAGAGCGAGACTCCGTCTCGAAAAAAAAACAAAAAAACAAAAACCGTTTGTCATCATTAAACAAGCATCAGTGAGCAAGTATTGTGATGAAAACCAAAAATCTCTTAACACTGTAGTGTTGTTGAGCTGAAAGAAAACTTGGAAAGCATGCAGTAGCTCATTCCAATGATTTAGGCCCAATTCATATTGAGGCCCTGCTTTATGTCGGGCAATACACTGTTTTGTGAAATCTGCTGTTTCATTTCATTCTTACAAAACCATAGGAAGTTAGGGTGATTATCATTGTTTCATAGATGTGGTAACTGAGACCAACAGAGTATTAATTTATGGGCTCAAGATCACGTAACAAGTACACAGCAGAGCTGGTATTGAAAACTAAGTATTCTGGCTCCTGAAGTAGAGGTTTGTCAGTTAAAAGACTAATTGGTATTAGGTCTAACATTTAAGTCTCTAATCCATCTTCAATTAATTTTCGTATAAGGAATAAGGAAAGGATCCAGTTTCAGCTTTCTACTTATGGCTAGCCAATTTTCCCAGCACCATTTATTAAATAGGGAATCGTTTCCCCATTTCTTGTTTCTCTCAGGTTTGTCAAAGATCAGATGGCTGTAGATGTGTGGTATTATTTCTGAAGACTGTTCTGTTCCATTGGTCTATATCTCTGTTTTGGTACCAGTACCATGCTGCTTTGGTTACTGTAGCCTTGTAGTATAGTTTGAAGTCAGGTTGCGTGATGCCTCCAGCTTTGTCCTTTTGACTTAGGATTGTCTTGGCAATGCGGGCTCTTTTTTGGTTCCATATGAACTTTAAAGCAGTTTTTTCCAATTCTGTGAAGAAACTCATTGGTAGCTTGATGGGGATGGCATTGAATCTATAAATAACCTTGGGCAGTATGGCCATTTTCACGATATTGATTCTTCCTATCCATGAGCATGGTATGTTCTTCCATTTGTTTGTGTCCTCTTTGATTTCACTGAGCAGTGGTTTGTAGTTCTCCTTGAAGAGGTCCTTTACATCCCTTGTAAATGCTCATCATCACTCACCATCAGAGAAATGCAAATCAAAACCACAATGAGATACCATCTCACACCAGTTAGAATGGCAATCATTAAAAAGTCAGGAAACAACAGGTGCTCAAGAGGATGTGGAGAAATAGGAACACTTTTACACTGATGGTGGGATTGTAAACTAGTTCAACCATTATGGAAAACAGTATGGCAATTCCTCAAGGATCTAGAACTAGATGTACCATATGACCCAGCCATCCCACTACTGGGTATATACCCAAAGGATTATAAATTATTCTACTACAAAGACACATGCACACGTATGTTTATTGCGGCACTATTCACAATAGCAAAGACTTGGAATCAACCCAAATGTCCATCTGTGACAGACTGGATGAAGAAAATGTGGCACATATACACCATGGAATACTATGCAGCCATAAAAAAGGATGAGTTTGCGTCCTTTGTAGGGACATGGATGCAGCTGGAAACCATCATTCTTAGCAAACTATCACAAGAACAGAAAACCAAACACCGCATGTTCTCACTCATAGGTGGGAACTGAACAATGAGATCCCTTGGACTCGGGAAGGGGAACATCACACACCGGGGCCTATCATGGGGAGGGGGGAGGGGGGAGGGATTGCATTGGGAGTTATACCTGATATAAATGACGAATTGATGGGTGCTGATGAGTTGATGGGTGCAGCACACCAACATGGCACAAGTATACATATGTAACAAACCTGCATGTTATGCACATGTACCCTAGAACTTAAAGTATAGTAATAAAAAAAAAAAGACTAATTGGGAAGCATATTAAAAGGAGCAGGAAACACAGGACTTGTCACTGTTGTTCATAATGAAATTCTTGGGAGAAAGAAGAAAAAAGAAATCCCAATATCATTAGCTTTTGCTACAGTAATGCTGTAACAAACACCCAAAACTCAGTGGATTAAAACAACCATCAAGTATCTGAGGATCAGCTGGAAGCTGGCTGATTCAAGCTGGGCTCAGCTGGGCTCAGCTTCAAGCTTCAGTTTGGGTCCAGGCTTGCTCTATATGTCTCTCATCTTCCTTGGACCAGTGAGAGCATTCTCTTATCATGGTAATGGCAGAAGCACAGGAGAATAAGATTAACCACCTAAGAACATTTCACATCTCTTGTTTGTGTCACTTCTGATGTCATTCTATTGACTGTAGGGGACGAATAACCCCCACAGGTTCTAATTGGGAACAGACCCCTGTAACAAAAGGGATTACTAAGAGAAAAACAAACAAGTTTATTAACATGTATATTTCATATATACACGGAAGACACCCAGGGAATGAGTAGTTCTCAAAGTAATGGCTTTGAATTCCTGCTTATGTAGCATCTTCAACAAAGAAAGTTAAATTTTTAGAGAAATGACAAGACATAAAAAGACTTTGAGCCTCTAGGGTGAGTAACTTGGAGGAAGGCAAGTAAATGGCAGATAAAGGCTAGTTAGCAAAGTTAGCAAATGTCAATTTCTCTAGTACCGTGTCAAAGCCAATAAGGATCTCAAGTTGTCTTCAGTGGTTTATCTTTGCTCTCTTTGGTAGAAGGGAAGGGTGGAGGGGCAGGATACCCTCACGTCTTGGTAAATCTAAGTCTTGCTTTTAGACAAGTAAAGGCAAATAGAGGGATGGCAGACAGTGTTCCTGTATCTGCTTCTTATTAATCATCTTCAGTTCAACCATCCTTCTATCCTTCATATTTGGGGATGGCATATTCTGGTCTCCAATATGACCAAAGCAAATTGCAAGGTCAAATCCAAACTCAGAGTTAAAGGTGCCATTAGTGGGAGAAACCCCATCTCAGGACCCACAAAAGCCTCATCTAATCATGGCATCAGGCTCAAAGCCCATGATTTCTTAAACTGCATCAGATTTGGGTTGATTTAAAGACCAAAGAACTGAAAAGGCAAGATATATGCTCCCTCCTCGCCTAACACACAATGGTGGATCAGGGACAGGCCTTCTCCTCTTTGAAAAGGAGAGGATAAGCAGCCCATTGCTGCTCTCATTCACAGCAAGACGAAAAGTCTACTGGGCAAGAGTGTCCAGGCCCTTCCCTGGGGTTAGGAATGTTTCTCCTCCAGGCCCCAGTTCTGCTCCTTAGGGTGGACCTTGTGTCCGTTGTTCTCCACCACTCTTGGCTCCACCTTCTGGAAGGTCTTTCTTCTTTTTTTTCTCAACATCTTCTTTGGCTACTTCTGATGAAGACAAGAAAAGATACGCTTTTTAAAGGCTGAGTAGCTTCTTCAGAGAAGGGATGTTTATAGCTCAAACAATTTCAGTCCTTTTCTGTATCCAGCAGTGCTTTTGCCAATACAGCAGTTCTCTCTTACCCAGTTTCACTTTCCATGATTTCAGTTACCCATGGTCAACCATGGCCCAAAAATATTATATCCAATTAGACATTTTAAGAGAGAGGGGCCATATGCACACAACTTTTATTATAGTTTATTGTTATAATTGTTTAATTTTATTATTGTTAATCTCCTGCTGTGTGTAATTTATAGATTTTATTATAGGTATGTATGTATAAAAAAACATAGAGGCCAGACGCGGTGGCTCACGCCTGTAATCCCAGCACTTTGGGAGGCCAGGGTGGGTGGATCACCTCAGGTCAGGAGTTCGTGACCAGCCTGGCCAACATGGTGAAACCCTGTCTCTACTAAAAATACAAAATTAGCTGGGCTTGGTGGTGCACACCTGTAATCCCAGCTACTTGAGAGGCTGACATGAGAAAATCACTTGAACCTGGGAGGTGGAGGTTGCAGTGAGCCGAGATGGCACCATTGCACTCCAGCCTGGGCAACAAGAGTGAAACTGTCACAAACAAACAAACAAGCAAACAACATCGAATATATAAAGTTGGGTTCTATGCATGGCTTAGGACATCCACTGAGGGCCTTGGAACATAACCCCGGCAGATAAGAGGAAGCTACTGTGTACGTTTCTCAAAAGTTGTGTGGGTTTTCTGTATATTTGATTCTAGTCAATTCAGTGTGCCCAAAACTCACTCTTAATTATTTCCAAGACAAGTCTCTCTCTCTAGAATCAACTAGGAGTATCTTGGCCTCAGCAGGTGTCTGCAGAACTATGCCTAATCTTCTTACAAGGCTTTTTGCTTCTCTGGGAAGGCACATTAGACACCATCTTATTTCTTTTGTAGCTCACACAAAGCATGGAACAGCCATCCCTCTGATTTGGTTTTTATGTTTTAAAATATATCTTTTGGACAGTTGGATTTGATTTTTTCATAGTCTCTATCATCATGGCCACACCCTGGGTTTAGTAAAACGTCAGTTTTATTTTCCACAATGAGATTTCTGAATTTTCTATATTTCCCCAAAATTTTGCTTGCAAAACTAGTCAGCTATTTTCTGAGTTCTCCTTCTCAGAGCTTGTCAAAAGCAGCTAGGCAAAACAGCTCCAGCTTTCAACGTTCTGCTTCCCATCTCCTCCCTCAAATCTACAAATTCATTAAGTGCATATTCAGCCTTCCAGATTATTGCAGGCAATAGCTTACCAGTGTTTGCCATGGTGCCAACATGGACATGCTCATGTCATACCATATGCTCTCAGTTTTTCAGTCTCCTGCAACACGTGTTTGCATGGCTGTTTTTGTTTTGGTTTGTTTTTGGCCATTTTTTTTTTTCTAGCTCCCTATGGTAGCTTTTACACCAGTTACTCTCTGGCTCCCAAACCACTGCCACCTATTTTAGGTTTTCATTATGGAAGTAACCTATTATGCATCCCTGTATTCGTCATTTATCTATCATAATGTTCCATAACAAACCATCTCAAAATTCAGTGGCTTTTAAAAACAGTCATGTTGCTTATGCATCTGTGGGTTGCCTAGGGGCTGGCTGATCCAGGCTGGGCAAAGTTGGGCTCCACTCCAAGCTGCAGGTTGGGTCCAGATTTGGTCTGTGAATCTCATTAGACTACTAGGTTTGCTGTATCGTGTACTTCTTATGGCAATGGTAGAAACCTAGTCACATTTGATGCCTCTCATGAATCCTGTTTCTTTATACCCTATTGGTGAAAGCAAGGTAGACCTAGTGTTAGCTTTTTATGACTGTCATAACAAATGACCACAAACTTAGTGACTTAAAACACAAATTTGTTATCTCACACAGTTCTGCAAATGAGAAGTCCACCATGGGTCTCATGGGCTTAGCTCAAGGGGTTAGCAGGACTGTGCTTCTCACTGGAGGATCTGGGAATGTATCCACTTCTAAATTCATTCAGATTGTTGGCCAAATTCAGTTCCTTTGGTTGCAGAACTGAAGTCCCTGTTTCCTGGCTGGCTTTCCAGCAAGGACTCATCTTTGCTTCTAGTAACTTCCAACATTCCTTCCCATGCCTTCCTCCCCATCTGCAAAGCCAGCAAGGACACGTCAAGTCCTTCTCGTGCTTCAGATCTCTCTGACTTCCCCTTGTCTGCACTCTTCCACCTTCCTCTTCTGCCACATCTCTCTGACTCCAGCCAGAGCTATTTCCCCATTTTTAAGGGCTCTTGTGATTAATTGGGCCTACCTGGATAATCTGGGCTACTTTCCTTGATTTAAGATCTACAGCTTTAATTTCATTTGCAAAGTCTCTCTCTTATACACTTATATTCATGTTAATTGAATAGCCAGTGGACAGAAACATTGAGTTTGGTCCACTGCAGACCCTAAGTCAAGGGGTGTAGACATGCCCTCTAGTCCACCATGTGGCTAAAGCATGTCACATGGCAAGCCAACATCAATGGGGGTGAGAGGAGTATAATCTTATTAGAGACAAGGGAGAAAGAGAGTGAATATATTTGAAAAATCAAAACTGGCTGGGCGCAGTGGCTCACGCCTGTAATCCCAGCACTTTGGGAGGCCGAGGTGGGTGGATCACGAGGTCAGGAGATCGAGACCGTCCTGGCTAACATGGTGAAACTCTGTCTCTACTAAAAATACAAAAAAATTAGCCAAGCGTGGTGGTGGGCACATGTAGTCCCAGCTACTCAGGAGGCTGAGGTAGGAGAATGGCGTGAACCCAGGAGGCAGAGCTTGCAGTGTGCTGAGATTGTGCCACTGCACTCCAGCCTAGGCGACAGAGCAAGACTCCGTCTCAAAAAAAAAAAAAAAAAAAAGAAAAAACCAAGGATTGGCACACTTTTTCTGTAAATGGCCAGACAGTAAATAGTTTAGGCCTTGTGAAATATATGACTGCTGTCCCAACTATTTAATGCTGCCATTATAACTCAAAAGCAGCCATAGACCATACACACATGAATGGTCATGGCTGTGTTACATTGCAATGAAACTGTATTTGCCCACAGGCTGTAGTATACTGACTCTGATCTAAACCACCCCAGTTCCCCATCCGGCTCCTTCACATATAGAAGGGGCTTTGGCAATAGATTATGTCTTTTAATATCAGGTGAGTCCCAAAGATAACAAAACAACAGAAATATTAGATTCTTTAGTAATTTTACCATTGATAACTATCTAAAAGTTTCCTTCAAATTGGTATGTTCCACCGTTGAAGGTGAGGTTCACAAGCTGAAATATTTCACCTTATTATCTGTTGATAGGTCACACAGTGCAAGATTGCACCATGCTTTTGTGGGCAAATAACACACTGCCCAGGAAAGTCTCTGGATGTCTGTTGTGCTTCATGCCTGCCTTGGTGGCTGAAGCAGGTATACCCTAAGCTGCCTAAGTCACCTATGGACATGAAGCAGTGGCCTCCCTGTGTAAAGACTTCCCCCTGTATTAGTCCATTTTCATATTGCTATGAAGAAATACCCAAGTCTGGATAATTTTTAAAGAAAAATAGGTTTAATGGACTCACAGTTCCATGTGGCTGGGGAGGCCTCACAATTGTGTCAGAAGGCAAAGGAAGAGCAAGGGCACGTCTGACATGGCAGCAGGCAAGAGAGCATGTGCAGAAGAACTGTGCTTTATAAAACCATCAAATCCTGTGAGACTTATTCACTATCATGAGAACAGCATGGGAAAAACCCATCCCCATGGTTCAGTTACCTCTCATGGGGTCCCTCCCACAACACATGGGGATTATGGGAGCTTACAGTTCAAGATGAGATTTGGGTAGGGACACAGCCAAACCATATCACCCCCCACTCCTATGGGTGCAGCAGAGGCATATTCTCTTATTAAGAATTTCTAGCACATTCCCCATGGGAATGGGAAGGAGTGCCAGAAATCCAGAAATGCTTGTCTTGTGGAAAGACACTTGTCTGAAACCTTAAGAGTCCTCCAGGATTTGGTTCACTTCAGCCTGATCAACACTGAACATCTACTGTGTGTCCAGCTTGGAGCTAATAAAATAAAAATGACCACCAGGTCCTTCATGTGGCCCACTGACTGTAATGGCAGCCCATTATTGGGGCCCATCAGAGGTGCTCAGGCAGCCTCTTTGCATTAACCTTACTAATTGTTTGACTTTCTTGAGCATTTATTTATGGAATATTAAGCATTTCTTTTGTAGCAGCTGATTAAAAGATTGCTATTACTGAAGAAAAAAATGAATGAAAGCAAAAGCTGCTAGTAGCTTTTATCCATCATCAAGGAATTAACCAATTGGCAACAAGTGGGACAGCTCAATTTCTTTAGATATCTGAGGCCTACATAGCTTAATTGGGGAAGTATGTTAAAAGGAATGGAGTGACATTCATTATGGATTAAATTAATACATTTCAGACCTATCACATGGCTTAATTTAACAAATTCCACATCTTACTGTTTGGCAGGAAATGGCATCTTATGAACATCATTACCAGTCATTCTGACTTGAGTCAGTGGAAAAGACTGACTCCATCTGAAAACCGTTAATCTTAATAATACTGTGCCTTGTCTTGGCAGAAGTCTCCATATGCTTGAGAAGCCTAGGACTTGCTCCATATTCTATCTTAGCCTCCCCGAGGCCTTCCCTCTCCTCTGTAACAGTCAAAGTGAGAAAGGAAGGAACAGAATCTCCACCTTCCAGTTAAACTCATCTGGACTGGAGCAGTGTTACTCAGTGTTGGGAAAACCAGATACCTCCCGCTATGATTACCATTTGATTTTAAATATAAATAACTAAATTATGATATGTACATGTTTCTATGTCATTAGATCAGTTATAGTATCTTTTCATGTAAAAAGGGAAAATGAGAAATTTGGTGAAAAATAGCACAAATCACTGTTTTTTTATTATTGACCATCTACCATGAACCATAGAATCTACATGATCATCTCATTTACTCTTCAAAATAACTGTGCAAGATTGATATTGCTACCCTGAATTTGCTTATGAGGAAATTGTGTCAATAAAGTTACATAATTTGCCCTGACGGAAGCAGGTTTCCAAACAAATCATGTTGACTCCAGTCCTTCCGATTTACACCTTCCACTCCACCACTTTGCCTTTGGAGAATTGGGGCTTTACTCGCAATGCTTGAAGCAATCTATTTCCCTTCCTGAGTCCGACCAAAAGGTTTCATTTCCAACTTACACAGGTAGTACTTGGTTAAGTCATCTCTTAAGTACTTGGTTATTATTGAGAAGGGATTCTCCCAAATTTCCTCCTTCCCTCTGTGGGAAAATATGCATGAGGAATTCTGCAAGATTTCTCTTTCTATGTGTTACAACTGCAAATAGAGGCAGGCTGCAACTTTTTCCTGTAGGCCATGAGGCATAGAGCTTTCTAAGCTTAGCTAGGGGTAACGCTCACAAAAATATAAAGGAGGTAGAGTTAGCCTATGTTTCAGCATCTCCTACTCTTCCTTAATTACCCATATCCAACAACGCTACATGAAAAACACTACGAAATCTTAGTGGCAGCAATGGGAAACATTTATTTCTTATTCACTTATCTGCAGCCATCTTGAGTTGCTCCACTCTAGGCAGAGGGTCTAGGTTTTACGCGCTACTGAAGTGAGAGCCTAAGCTCACTGAGCTCACTGAACTCTAGGCCCTGCTGTGGATCAGCGGATTGGCTAGATTTTGCTAATCTCAGCTTGTCTTGGGTAGGTTTCAGGTCTGCCCTATTTATACTAATACAGAGGCACTAAGTCACAAGAGAGATGAGAAAAAGGAGGCAATGCTTTCAAGGGTCAGAACAGATGCACTATCACCTCTACTCGTATCGGTGACCAGATCAAGTCACATGGCCAAGTCCATCTTCTATGGAGGTGAGAAGAGGGAGTAAATACCTTCCTAAAACTGATCTAGCCTACAACATTCTTTGCTTAACAAAGAGTTTATTAAAACAATTTATACTAAGGTAGAAATAACTGATAAAGTTTGGTGTTTCATTCCTTTTAGTACCATTTATACTGCAACAGGGGCAGTGAGCTTTCACTTAAACAAGAAGTAGGGTGCTAACTGCATAATTTTAGATGTTAATGAAGCTAGTGAGTGGAATTTAGGGAGAAGGAATATATTAATTAGAATTCATTGAACTGCAAATAAAAGAATACCCTTCCAAAAGTGGCTTAAACCAGGGATTAGAAAACTAAGGTCCATGGCCAATACCTGTTTTTGTAAACTAAGTTTTATTGAAATAGAAAGAGCCACACCCATACATGTATATAGTGTCTATGGTTGATTTTGCATAAAATGTGGCAGACTTGAGCAATTACTATGAGGACCCTGTAGTGAAAAGACCTAAAATATTTACTATCTGGCCTATTAAGAAAATGCTTACTAACCCATAGTTTAAACTATACCAAGAAGTCCAAAGGCAAGCACTCTCAGGACTGCCTCTTGGTTTTGCAACTCCACAATGCCATCAAGGATCTAGGCTTTTTCTATCACTGTACTTACTCATCATTTTTGTGTTGATTTTTCATCCTCATGCTTGTAGCCTCATGGTTGCAATATGGATGCCATAGCTCCAGAGATCACATTTAGTGTTTAAGAAAGAGAAAGAGGTGGTGCCAAATAATTCGTCTCTTGTACCTATCCTTTTAACAAGAAAGCAAAAGTTTTTCCAGGAGTCCCCCCCAGGAGACTTTCTCTTAAACTTCATTAAATAGTATCATAAGGCCATTAGTCACAGGGGAATCTGGAAAAGTGATTATAGCACAAGGGAAAAAGCAGTTTCCCTGTTTGGCCTAAGCCAAACATGATCCAATGTCTTGGGCCAAACATATCACTGACCTAAGAAGGAAAATTACAGTTCTATGGGCAATGAAGAAGGGGAGAATGGAGCTCTGCCACAGGAATGCTGGGAATAACTTATAAAATATAGTTTACTAGCAACCAGAGGCAAGTCTCCATCCCAACCCCTCTGAACACCAGCCTAAATTATGTGCACGTAATAAATGCCTTGGTAAACAATGAGGACCTTATCGACCCCAGTGGACCACCTGCCAAAATCGTCCTTGTTATCTTGGAGTAGCTTTGAGGTTCAGCACCTACCAATGAGCATGTTTCCTGGATGAGACACTAGTCCAGCTTCAGAACTTAGGGCCTTTCCTAGAAAAACTGCCCTGGGGATGGCCATTTTACCATGGCCATAGATGCAGTTACATGAAATACAGCCCCTTACAAGAGTTTTCTAAGATATCCAACTCACTCGCAGACTGTGTCCAAACCTTACTTATATCTCCATATACAATGGCTAGTTTTTATGCATTGCTTTGACATTTATAGAACTTCAATTGTGATCCAGGTACTGCTCTAGGACTTGGAAGTAGAAAGATGCCAAATTCACAGATCAAGGCCTGTTAGGAGATCACCATTTAGTTGATGAAGCAAACATGTAAAAGAGCAATAATAATGTTTTTAAAAGCTAACATTTATTGTTCACTGGTTACCTGCTGGACATTCTTCTAAGTGGTTTGGGTTTGATTTTTTTTAAGTGCATTAACTCACTGAATCATCAGAACAAAGTATGTAGATAGTACTACCTTTTTTTTTTTTTTTTTTTTTTTTTTTTTTGAGACAAGGTCTCACCCTGTCACCCAGGCTGGAGTGCAATGGCCCACTCATGGCTCACTGCAGCCTCGACATCGTGGGCTCAAGTGCTCTTCCTACCTCAGTCTCTTGAATAGGGACCACAGACACACATTACCATGCCCAGATAATTATTTCATTTTTTGTAGAGATGAAGCCTCACTGTTTTGTCCAGGATGGTCTTGAACTCCTGGCTTCAAGCAGTCCTCTCACCTTGGCCTCCCGAAGTGCTGGGATTACAGGCGTAAGCCACCATGCTGGTCTCAATACTACCATTATCCTTTTCTTTTGTAAAAGATGAGAAACTGAAGCAGAGAGAGAAAAAGTCATTTGCCCCAGATCACACAGCCAATAAGGCGTAGAGCCAGGATTTGAACTCAGTGAGTCTGGATCAAAGCCTATGTGCTTAATTGCTCTGATGAATTTCCATCAAAATATGATAAGTGCTAATGAAACCACCATGCAAAATTATGACGGTAAAAGAAACCTGACACTGTGGACTCCATCTTGCTTCTAGCCTCCCAGCAGTCTTTGGTAATTCCTGGGTGTAGGCCAAGCAAACTTTGAGAGGAATTTAGTTTATAGTCTCAAAACTAAACTGCCTTTGTAAAACTAATAAAAGGCCACAAAGTTAGGATTGTGAGAGGGGCCCAAATTCTGCTAAAATGTAGGCATAGTTAAATGATAACCAGCTGTTGTTTTGAAAGTCACAAGATTTGTGACTTCCCCAGTTACTTCTGTAGTGATGTTATCATTACAATTGTAGAACCTAAAATGTCTTTTCAGACTTCTGCATTGCTAACAACCAACTGACTCCACCCAGACCTGTGAATCGTGACTCAGCTGGTCCTTCAGCCCCACCCAGAGGCAGGCATAAGGCAGGAGAACCGTTTTCCACACCCCTATGATTTCATCCCCAACGAACCAGCAGCACCCATTTCCTAAACCTCTGCCCACCAAACTATCCTTAAAAAACCCTAACCTTTGAGCCTATAGGGAGACGATTTGAGTAATGACTCCGTCTTCTGTGTGGCCAGCCTTGAGTTAATTAAACTCTTTCTTTACTGCAATACTGTGGTCTCAGTGAATTGATTTTGTCTGTGCAAAAGGCAGGAAGAATCCGTTCTAAGAAACCTTCAAATCTGGTGCCTTTGGGTACAGAGAGGTGAAAGCACTTAAGTCTGTCTACAGAGAGTTTTCCTGAAGAAAACACCCGATGGACTGGGTCCTGAAGGACAGAGTTTGCATATAAAGATTAGTGAGAGGACTGGATTTCAGAGAGAACTTCATGGGCATGCATGGAAGAAGGAGAAAGCAGAATTCAGAGTTCAATATGCAGGAGTTGCAGGTAACTGAACTACTTTTACTTGGCAACATGAACTGGTTTGAGATGCACACCCTTTCGTGTGCCCTTCCAACCATTTGTTAGAAGAAAAGCTCAAATGCTGGAAAGCTGGAGGAAGAAGGAATTCAAAACATATAGATAATATTCATGCAGAACAGTCCACCCAAAAATGAAGAACTGAATATTTGTGGGAAATATTTTTTTGCTTCTGTGGAACAGTGCCCAAATGCAGCTTGTTTTGTTATGGCTGGATGAGTCTTAGCCAAGGATGGGTCTTTGCCAACCATTTAGGACCAATCAAATGCAAATTTATCTGCGATTGAGCAAAACAGAATAAATAAAATAACCAAACCCATTAGAAGGTACTTTCAAGAGACTGAATCATTAAAGAACAGTGCTGAGTTGACTAAAAAGTAGACGAAATCATCCAAAATCAGTTTTCACTTAGATAGATGGAAACTGACTAAATAATTTAGCTTACTTGGAGATGACTTCATTCATTTGTTCATTCATTTAAGAAATATATACGTAAGTGTACATTATATATATTATATATCAAATCATATATATATTTTATAATATATAATATATATTATATATAATTATATATTTTATATATATATATAATCTATTGAGCACTTCTTATTTAGCCTCCCTTCCAGGCTCTGGGGGCACAATGGTAAACAGGTAGGCCAAGTTTGCCCTCATGGAACTTATATCTAGTAGAGGAACTTACTGAATAAGGAAATGCTCAGTGGGTACCTATTAGTAAATGGACTGGATTCCACATGCAGGCTTGTAAAGCATACATCTCTCAGGAGACAGCCTCTTGAGGTGTTGGAGGAGAGAATATTTGTATGAGAGCATTGTATGTGCTCTGAGCATTTGTGTCGGTGGCAGTGGTGAGCATACAGCAATAAGAAAGATCATATTCAGTCTCTACTTCTCTCTCAGTGGCATACATGGGCTCTATTAGGTTGGTGCAAAAGTAATGGCAGAAACCACCATTACTTTTGCACCAATCTATAGACTACTAAGAAATGGGTTTGTAAAGCCATTAAGGTAGCTTTGTCAGTTGGCAAAACAGTTCTGGAATGTGAGGGGCCCAAAGCACCTTTGCATAAGATTCTCCAAATTCTAGACCTATTAAGAGATGGACACCACTGGGTCTGGTGGCTTATGCCTGTAACCCCAACACTTTGGGAAGCCAAGGCAGGCAAATTTATTGAGCTCAGGAGTTCAAGAGCAGCCTGCAACATGGCAAAATCTCATCTCTGCAAAAAAAATTAGCCAGGTGTGGAGTCACACACCTGTAGTCCCATTTACTTGGGAGGTTGAGGTGGGAGAATCGCTTGAGCCTGGGAGGTTGAGGCTGCGGTGAGCCAAGATTGTGCCACTGCACTTGAGCCTGGCCGACAAAGTGAGAACTTGTCTCAAAAAAAAAAAAAAAAAAAGAGAGAGAGAGAGAGATGGACCAGAAATTAGGCAGATGGAGGGCCACATATGAGCATTGTCTCTGATAAGGGGATTTTAAAGATTACAGAGTGCTTAGATGTGTGGCCACAATTGGGCTTCCTCATAGTTTCCTCTCTGAACTGAACTTACCCACCTAGCTGTAGACTATTCCCCCGTCACCACCAACAGGGGTAGCACCCACATAGTGAGCATGGTGCAAGAAGAAACAAAGAATCTCTATATCCTGAGGACAGGCCACTTCAAAAAAAAAAAGAGGAGAGCCAGAAAGAACTGAAATGTGTATACCTAACCCCTTCTTCCATCTTTAACCTTTGGTAGGCAGATTACATATGTAACAGGAACTCAGGAAAATAGTCTAACCAAAAGGTAGTATTATTCTCACTGACACATGTTCCAGATGTAGACAGTCCAGAGTTAGCACTGCAGTGCCATCAGACCACAAGGGGTCCTAGTTCCCTTCGCCTTTCTGCTCCATCCTCCTTAATCTGTGTTCCTGTCTTCATGGACACAAAATGGCTGCCCCCACTCCAGTCATCACATCTAGTTCCAGGTAGGAAAAAGGGGAAGAACCAAAGGCAAAAGCTGAAAAGGGACTCGTCAGTTGAGTTGGCCTCCTTTAGCAAGCTTTACCCCAAGCCCTATCCAGATGACCATTTACATCTCAGTAGCCAGAACCAAAGCAAATCTACCCCAGCTACAAGGAAGCCTAGGGAGGAGAAAATACTTTATTGGTAACATTGGCACGGTCAACAGAATCAGGGCTCTCCTACTAAGGAGGAAGAGAATGTATATTATACAAAAGGAGAATGTAACTGCATCTAGATTCCTTAGGGAGAATCCCTGAGAAGGCAGAACCTATTTTTCCAAATTTCTCTTTAAAGAATGTACATTTCTTCCAATGGATGGAAAAGTCAGAAATGTGAGATAAGCTTTACCCCAACAGATTGTCCCCCAACAGAAATGTGGGATAAGCTGCCCCGTGACAGTGCTGTCCCTCTCTGGCACCCTATCATTTTGTGCTCCACTCACTCCTGCCCCAAATCCTTTCCTTTCACATCCACTGCCCCTGCCCCATTAGGTGCCTGTGTCTTGCTCCTTCTTCTGTGGCTCCCTTCCAGACAGCACCTCAACCCTGGGGACCTTCCCCACTCTCGCTTCTCCCATTACACTTTCACTTCATTGCACCTGACCACATCAAGGCTTATTTTCCTTAGCGGGAGCTGGCTGGAGAATCAGATTAATGAACCTCATGAAAGGAGTCATGGCTGTGATACCATTAGTGGAATGCCCCTTTCAGATAACATGTTTTGACACAGGATACCCTAGGCCAAAGAATTATGTAAAGTGGAATTTCAGGCAAGGAATAAGGAATTAGCAGGGTTCCCTCAAAACATTCCACTTCTGTGACTCCTGGTGGTCTCCTGAAAGCGTTTTGACAGCTCAGCCTTTGGAAAATGAGACCATAGAGCCAGACTTTCTGGAAAAGACTTGGTTACTGATTGGGAGCTGCATTGCATGATGATAGGAGAGTCATGTTCACCAGCCAGAAGCCCAGGCAGTGGGTGTAGTTGCCCCACACAGGTCCCCTTGGGTCCCCTTCTACGGATATCACATCCACCCTCCCCACTCACACAGCATACTTGTGCTTGTCCTCTGGGGGTCCACGGTTAGGCTACCGGAGCCTATTTTGCCCACATTCATGAGAAATTGAAGCATCTGGAGATTCCTATTCTCCCTGGTGCACCTTTTAACCAATGACAAATGGAGATGGAAGTCCCTTAGAGCAGACAATGCTGAGGCATAACTCAGGCTCCAGAACTTGCTTAGAGATCAGGGTGAGGTCATCCTCTGTGGGGCTTTGACTGAGCCACATGCTTGCTTGCTTTCCCCCCTTTCCCTACTCTGTTTCCCCCATTTTCTTACCAAATCCCCTGGGAGCACCTTATACATTAATTTTATACATATTCTTCATCTCAGGGTCTGTTTTGGGGGAACCCAACCTGATACTGGGCAACCTTAACATGTTCTTTTACTTCTTAATTTCAGACTTCCTTTATACATGAGCATAACGCAAGGCACCTTTCAAGAACTGCCTTCTGGATAGCAGGAATGGAGAGGTCTTTGGTTGTCAAGTGAAGCAGTGGTGGGGGCATGGGGACTTGTGATACACAGAGAAGAGTTTTTCTGTAATAATCAGAAGAAGACAGGAGAGACCTACTAGTTCTAAAGTAGGTCCCTTCCAAGAGTGTTCTAGAGGTCCTAATGACAAACTTTTAAGAGACAGCACAGTATTCATGCAGTAAAATATTACCTATCATTTTGCTGAGATTTTTAACTTTTGTTATCTAGTAGTTAACTAAAGTGAAGCTTAACTATTACAACTGCAGATCTGGCATTGGTTTATAAAAGGCATTAATTTGGTCCTGGTAATTTTTGGTGGCTCGTACCTTCAGACAGTGAGTCCCAGGAGTCCCTAGTTTATTACAAATTTGCATTCAGCACTTACTCTGATTTAGGTGCTATGATAGGCACTGAACAGACAGTGGTGACCAAGTTAGACTAAAACCCTGCCCTCTCGGAGCATTAGGTTGGACCTAAGTGGTTCTGTCTTGGAAGCCTTCTCTTTTCTAGTAATTTATAGGAATTAATGCTAGCTAAAGCAGCAGGTGCCATGAAGAAAGGGAGTATGCAGATAGTACATTAGCCACAGAAGAAATGATGGGAAGAAGAAAGCACAGGCACCTCAAGTCTTAAATTGCTTTTCAAACAGATCAACACCGTGAATTTCCTGTGTTAACTGTGAAGCTGTTTGGAGATGAACACCACATGCAACAGGTCAGCCAGGAAGAGCCACTGAAGTCCATCGGCGACTAATGGGCTCAAAGGCACAGCAATAAAGCAGGTCACGTGCTCCTCTCTGGAGGACAGTGTCATATTTCTTGGTTTTACGAGAAAACTCCCTGTGATTCTGGGCTCCACCCAGAGCCATGTGTGACTGTGAGCAGACAGCTACCTGGTTTCTATCACCACATCTGAGACAGCTCGTGGGCTCAGGCATGGATTATATATATAATGATTATATATATATATATATATAATCATTATATATATGTATATCATCCTTAGCATTCTGGGTAATTTGTAAGGGAAACACCACTTGACTTCCAGCCTGCTTGCGATGTGTCACAGGAAGGCTTCAACCTGCAGAAATCAAGGTTTGGTAAAAAGGCCATTTTGAAATTGAGCAACTTTTGCAGAAACAGTGTTAGGGGAGCTTAAAAAGCACTGAGTTGTAACACATCCTCTCAGGCAGCTGATTGTTTCCTCAGAACTCAGGAATGAGGCAAAGACAAGTTACTCCGACGGCCAATCGACTTGCTTGAGCCAGCAGATGTGGGGCTGCCCGTGGGCAAAGCAGCCTCAGGACCCGCTGTGCACTCAGGCCCTGGCAAGGGTCTGTCAGGCCTTGTTTTTACCACCCTGCAAATGGGGATGAGAATATTTTCCTAGCAGGTAGGAACAGAAGGTGTGGTGTTTTCAGTGGATATAATACAGTCTTTGTGCTCTACATTAAGCAACTTTGTGAAAAATGAAGCATCTGGAGTCTCATCTGCTCTCCGAAGTGCTTCTGAAGCCCCATGGTCATCAGACCCCAATGCTAATGGAATCCACAGTCCTGCCTTCTCCTCCTGATCCCTTGCTCCTCCATGGCCTTGTTCCACAGGACATTTGTCAGCACTCCAAACCCATGAAGATGAACTACCCTAATCACTCCCTCTGAATGAGGGAGAGTTGGGAGGCTGGCGAAAGTTAATGATATTAACTGATAGCATCATCGTCAATAACATTTATCAGACGCCAACTGTTTGTCAGCCATTGTTCGAAATACTTTATGTGTATTATTTTGTTTCATTGACAAAGAGAGTAAGAGGTGTTAGTACCATCTCCATTTTATGGGGGAGGAGACAGGCTCAATGACTATAAAACACTTTCTCAATGGTCATGCACAGCTGTCAAGTAGCAAAAGTGGGATTTGAAATCCCACCTGATTCCAGAACCAGGGCTCTTAACTTTTCTGGTTTCTTTTTCACACTTCCCATACCTCAGCCACGTTCCTGTAATCCAATGGCTCCCAGCCATTTGTTGCAGGCTGTCACACTAATTCAGGGTGGGCTCTGTTCTTGGCTTGACTATAAGAGGTGTATTGTTTGGGGGCATCTCTGGCCTTTTCTAAGTACATCCTTTTTTCTTTCTTTTTTTTTTTTTATTATTATTATACTTTAAGTTCTAGGGTACATGTGCATAACGTGCAGGTTGGTTACATATGTATACTTATGCCATGTTGGTGTGCTGCACCCATCAACTCGTCAGCATCCATCAATTCGTCATTTACATCAGGTATAACTCCCAATGCAATACCTCCCCCCTCCTCCCTCCCCATGATAGGCCCCAGTGTGTGATGTTCCCCTTCCCGAGTCCAAGTGATCTCATTGTTCAGTTCCCACCTATGAGTGAGAACATGCGGTGTTTGGTTTTCTGTTCTTGTGATAGTTTGCTAAGAATGATGGTTTCCAGCTGCATCCATGTCCCTACAAAGGATGCAAACTCATCCTTTTTTATGGCTGCATAGTATTCCATGGTGTATATGTGCCACATTTTCTTAATCCAGTCTGTCACAGATGGACATTTGGGTTGATTCCAAGTCTTTGCTATTGTGAATAGTGCCGCAATAAACATACGTGTGCATGTGTCTTTATAGCAGCATGATTTATGATCCTTTGGGTATATACCCAGTAGTGGGATGGCTGGGTCATATGGTACATCTAGTTCTAGATCCTTGAGGAATTGCCATACTGTTTTCCATAATGGTTGAACTAGTTTACAATCCCACCAACAGTGTAAAAGTGTTCCTATTTCTCCATATCCTCTCCAGCACCTGTTGTTTCCTGACTTTTTAATGATTGACATTCTAACTGGTGTGAGATGGTATCTCATTGTAGTTTTGATTTGCATTTCTCTGATGACGAGTGATGATGAGCATTTTTTCATGTGTCTGTTGGCTGTATGAATGTCTTCTTTTGAGAAATGTCTGTTCATATCCTTTGCCCACTTTTTGATGGGGTTGTTTGTTTTTTTCTTGTAAATTTGTTTGAGTTCTTTGTAGATTCTGGATATCAGCCCTTTGTCAGATGAGTAGATTGCAAAACTTTTCTCCCATTCTGTAGGTTGCCTGTTCACTCTGATGGTAGTTTCTTTTGCTGTGCAGAAGCTCTTTAGTTTAATTAGATCCCATTTGTCAATTTTGGCTTTTGCTGCCATTGCTTTTGGTGTTTTAGACATGAAGTCCTTGCCCGTGCCTATGTCCTGAATGGTATTACCTAGGTTTTCTTCTAGGGTTTTTATGGTATTAGGTCTAAAATTTAAGTCTCTAATCCATCTTGAATTGATTTTCATATAAGGGGTAAGGAAAGGATCCAGTTTCAGCTTTCTACTTATGGCTAGCCAATTTTCCCAGCACCATTTATTAAATAGGGAATCCTTTCCCCATTTCTTGTTTCTCTCAGGTTTGTCAAAGATCAGATGGCTATAGATGTGTGGTATTATTTCTAAGGACTCTATTCTGTTCCATTGGTCTATTTCTCTGTTTTGGTACCAGTACCATGCTGTTTTGGTTACTGTAGCCTTGTAGTATGGTTTGAAGTCAGGTAGCGTGATGCCTCCAGCTTTGTTCTTTTGACTTAGGATTGTCTTGGCAATGCGGGCTCTTTTTTGGTTCCATATGAACTTTAAAGCAGTTTTTTCCAATTCTGTGAAGAAACTCATTGGTAGCTTGATGGGGATGGCATTGAATCTATAAATAACCTCGGGCAGTATGGCCATTTTCACAATATTGATTCTTCCTATCCATGAGCATGGTATGTTCTTCCATTTGTTTGTGTCCTCTTTGATTTCACTGAGCAGTGGTTTGTAGTTCTCCTTGAAGAGGTCCTTTACATCCCTTGTAAGTTGGATTCCTAGGTATTTTATTCTCTTTGAAGCAATTATGAGTGGAAGTTCATTCCTGATTTGGCTCTCTGTTTGTCTGTTACTGGTGTATAAGAATGCTTGTGATTTTTGCACATTAATTTTGTATCCTGAGACTTTGCTGAAGTTGCTTATCAGCTTAAGGAGATTTTGGGCTGAGACAATGGGGTTTTCTAAATATACAATCATGTCATCTGCAAACAGGGACAATTTGACTTCTTCTTTTCCTGACTGAATACCCTAAATTTCTTTCTCTTGCCTGATTGCCCTAGCCAGAACTTCCAACACTATGTTGAATAGGAGTGGTGAGAGAGGGCATCCCTGTCTTGTGCCAGTTTTCAAAGGGAATTTTTCCAGTTTTTGCCCATTCAGTATGATATTAGCTATGGGTTTGTCATAAACAGCTCTTATTATTTTGAGGTACGTTCCATCAGTACCGAATTTATTGAGCGTTTTTAGCATGAAGGGCTGTTGAATTTTGTCAAAAGCCTTTTCTGCGTCTATTGAGATAATCATGTGGTTCTTGTCTTTGGTTCTGTTTATATGCTGGATTACGTTTATTGATTTGCGAATGTTGAACCAGCCTTGCATCCCAGGGATGAAGCCCACTTGATCATGGTGGATAAGCTTTTTGATGTGCTGCTGATCCTCAATCGCTGATACTCTTTCTTCCAGTTGATTGAGTGGGTTACTGAAGCTTGCGCATCTGTCACGTATTTCTCGTGTCATGGTTTTCATCTCTGTCATTTCGTTTATGACCTTCTCTGCATTAATTAGTCTAGCTGTCAATTCTTCCACTTTTTTTTCTTTTTTAGTTTCTTTGTGCTGGGTACGTAATTCCTCCTTTAGCTCTGAGAAGTTTGATGGACTGAAGCCTTCTTCTCTCATCTCGTCAAAGTCATTCTCTGACCAGCTTCGATCCGTTGATGGTGATGAGCTGCGCTCCTTTGCAGGGGGAGATGCGCTCTTATTTTTTGAATTTCCAGCTTTTCTGCCCTGCTTTTTCCCCATCTTTGTGGTTTTATCTGCCTCTGGTCTTTGATGATGGTGACGTACTGATGGGGTTTTGGTATAGGTGTCCTTCCTGTTTGATAGTTTTCCTTCTAACAGTCAGGACCCTCAGCTGCAGGTCTGTTGGAGATTGCTTGAGGTCCACTCCAGACCCTGTTTGCCTAGGTATCAGCAGCAGAGGTTGCAGAAGATAGAATATTGCTGAACAGCAAGTGTACCTGTCTGATTCTTACTTTGGAAGCTTCCTCTCAGGGGTGTACTCCACCCTGTGAGGTGTGGGGTGTCAGACTGCCCCTAGTGGGGGATGTCTCCCAGTTAGGCTACTCAGGGGTCAGGGACCCACTTGAGCAGGCAGTCTGTCCCTTCTCAGATCTCAACCTCCATGTGGGGAGATCCACTGCTCTCTTCAAAGCTGTCAGACAGAGTCGTTTGCGTCTGTAGAGGTTTCTGCTCCCTTTTTTGTTGTTGTTGTTTAGCTGTGCCGTGTCCCCAGAGGTGGAGTCTACAGAGACAGGCAGGTTTCCTTGAGCTGCTGTGAGCTCCACCCAGTTTGAGCTTCCCAGCGGCTTTGTTTACCTACTTAAGCCTCAGCAATGATGGGCGCCCCTCCCCCAGCCTCACTGCTGCCTTGCGGTTAGATCGCAGACTGCTGTGCTAGCAATGAGGGAGGCTCCGTGGCCGTGAGACCTTCCCGGCCAGGTGTGGGGTATAATCTCCTGGTGTGCCCGTTTGCTTAAAGCGCAGTATTGGGGTGGGAGTTACCCGATTTTCCAGGTGTTGTGTGTCTCAGTTCCCCTGGCTAGGAAAAGGGATTCCCTTCCCCCTTGCGCTTACCAGGTGAGGCGATGCCTTGCCCTGCTTCAGCTCTCGCTGGTCAGGCCGCAGCAGCTGACCAGCACCAATTGTCCGGCACTCCCTAGTGAGATGACCCCAGTACCTCAGTTGAAAATGCAGAAATCACCAGTCTTCTGTGTCGCTCGCGCTGGGAGTTGGAGACTGGAGCTGTTCCTATTCGGCCATCTTGCTCCGCCACATCCTTTTTTCTTTTCCATTTCTAGGCATCCAGGTTCCCTCTCCTTCCCAATATACAAATCTCCCGTATAGAAACACACTGGGTATTTGCATCTTGGTTTGCATTTAAGTTCTCTTTTCCAGGACCAATCACCTCATGCAGTGAGGACTTTTCACTTGTTCAGGAAGCACCAGACCACAGTAAGAAGGTGGATGAGGCATTTCAGAGAAAGGAAACTGTATGCTCTGACTCTGTGTCCCTGCCACCCAAGTCTCACCTTGAATTGCAATAATCCCCACGTGTTGTGGGAGGGACCTGGTGGGAGGTAATTGAATCATGGGGGTGGTTTCCCCCACGCTGTTCTCCTGATAGTGAGTGAGTTCTCAGGAGATCTGGTAGTTTTATAAGCATCTGGCATTTCCCCTGCTGGCAGTCATTCTCACTCCGTCCTGCAACCCTGTGAAGAGGTGCCTTTTGCCATGATTATATGTTTCCTGAGGCCTGCCCAGCAATGAGGAACTGTGAGTCAATTAAATCTCTTTCCTTTATAAACTACCCAGTATCAGGCAGTTCTTTATAGCAGCATGCGAATGCTACTATCAGGATCCTGGAAATTACAATTGCAAGTGACTGCACCTACTCCAGATCCTGGAAATTACAATTATAAGTGACTGCACCTCTGTCATTGCTAAAGTTACTCCTTTTTTTTTTTTTTTTTTTTTTTTTTTTAATGGAGTCTCGCTCTGTTACCCAGACTGGAGTGCAGGGACACAATCTTGGCTCACTGCAAGCTCCGCCTCCCGGGTTCATGGCATTCTTCTGCCTCAGCCTCCCGAGTAGCTACGACAATAGGCACCCGCCACCACTCCCTGCTAATTTTTTGTATTTTTAGTAGAGATGGGGTTTCATTGCATTATCCAGAATGGTCTCAATCTCCCGACCTTGTGATATGTCCACCTCAGCTTCCCAAAGTGCTGGGATTACAGGCATGAGCCACCACGCCCGGCCCAAAAGTTACTCCTTAAAACAGTCCACCCAGGATGCAGTCCCAGGTCCCACAGAAGGTTGGTTAGTTGTGGCTGGGAGTTAAGAAAGGGTATTCACCCAAAACACATGTATGGTGTCTAATTCTGGGCTGGATCAAGGGACACAAACAGCCTCAGATTGTAACCACTCCCTTAAGGGGCATGTTTTTGAGGGTGCAGATTGAAGAGCAGGGGCATTCAGAGGCCCTAAATTTGGAGTGGGCCAAAGTAGCTATTACCTGATCTAAGGCAGCCCTTTATCTCCAGGGTCATTCTATGGCTCTAGGAACATTCCATGTTCTGAGGTTATCTCACCTGAAACTTTGGTTTCTCACAAAAGGAGCAAGGTATAGTGATTGAAAGCACCCCTTTGGAATTAGTCCTAAATTGATAACCCAGCTTTGCCAGTTATGAGCTGTGTGGCCTTAAGCAAGTCACTTCCTTCTTAGAGCCTCAACTTCCTATACAAGGGGGGAGGCAGTGCCAGGCAGATTTTAAGAGCTTAAGTGAATATTAGCTATTATTAGTTATATGATTGTTATTAGGTAATACACATTACAATGGCACATAAGTGCTAAAAAATAATAACTTCTTTAAGTTATAATTATTACATAAGACTCCTAGCAAACTATTTAACTTACTTATAAGCTACTAAAAGTAGCAGAATTTCATTATTGTTGCTATTACTATTCATGTTATTTTCAAGAGCCAAGAGAATTCCAAAATCATGGATGGCCTTGGGTTTTGTAGTTCTGCCATACTTACCTGAAGCTGACAATTTGGGAGCTCACAATTTTTTTTTTTTTTTTTTTTTTTGAGACAGAGTTTCGCTCTTGTCACCCAGGCTGGAGTGCAATGGTATGATCTTGATTTACTGCCATCTCTGCCTCTCAGGTTCAAGTGATTCTCCTGCCTCAGCCTCCCAAGCAAACTTTTTTTTTTTTTTTTTTTTTTTTTTTTTTTTTTTTTTTTTTGAGGCAGAGTCTCACTCTATTGCCCGGGCTGGAGTGCAGTGGTGCAATCTCGGCTCACTGCAACCTCCACTCCTGGGTCCAAGCGATTCTCCTGCCTCAGCCTCCTGAGTAACTGGGCTGAGCAAACTTTTTTTAAGAGACGGAGTCTTGCTTTGTTGCCCGGGCTGGAATGCAGTGGTGTGATCATAGCTTACTGCATCCTCAAACTCCTGGGCCTAAGGGATCCTCCCTCCTGCCTTTCAAGTAGCTGGGACCACAGGCGCCAGCCACCATGCACATGAGCCACCATGCACACGTGCCACCATGCCTAGCTAATTTTAAAAAATTTTTTTGGAGAGACAAGGTCTCGCTATGTTGTTCAGGCCGGTCTTGAAGTCCCGGGCTCAAGCAATCCTCTCACCTTGGCCTCCCAAATTGCCGGGATTACAGGTATAAGCCACTATGCCTGGCCTTACAAACTTCATAATAGACATTCTAGAGAATGACATGAGATGTAGCATCATGGGCTAGGTGACTTCTGTCCCATAATATTGGCCAAGCTACTGTGGTAAGTGGAGAGAAATGTAGAATAAAGAGGCTAAGCCTGACAGGTCCCCTTGGGTGAGGAGTTCTGCTCTGGAACAACAGCATCAAGGAAACTCATATTAAGTTTTCACCACCTGCTGGGCACTTTCACATAGGCTTGCTCATTCAGTCCTCTAGGTGGCCCTTAAGAGAGGTAACACACTCTGTATTCTTTAGAAAGATCGAACAACCTTAGAGAAGGTAATAAACTTGTCTAAGTTGGGGCAGCCAGTGAAGGGCAAAGCCAGGGTCAGACCCCAGAACTGGGTGGCTCCTTTCTGTTCTCCAGTGCTGCAGGTAGTATGGTTTTAAGACAAAACAGAGTGAAGGAGACTTTCATAGAAAAGGCAAGTTCATGGGTGAATTCCATGTGTGTGTGTTGGGCACTGTAGATTCTCACTTTCAGGGTGACCTTCCAATTGGTGTGATAATGAGATGCCCTAGAGAAACTGTCATCTTTCCTTCCTCCTCATAGTCCTGCTCACTCCCATATGAAGGGACCAGCATTTGGCCAACAGTAGGGCTTTTATGATCCCTGGTTGTGAAAGGTTATGGCAGTGGGATGGACAATGCTTCTATTCTCTCAATTTTCTCTCTTGTGAAAAAGGCATCTGCACATGTGGCTTCTTTGAATTAAAGATGTACGTTAAAGCATTAGGAGGAAATCAGCCCAAATGCTAATACTCCATCTGATGATGCAGACTCATTTATTATATGTGCTCCTCTCCATTAAAAGTCAGAAGAGAAAGGTAACAGTGAGAGACATGTTTACAAGGCCTTATCAAAAAAGGATCCTGGACTTCCTCCTCTTCCTATTATTCACAACTGTATTCAGTACAGTTGCAAAGCCAGCCAAAAAACTAGCTTCTTCCTTTTTTTTCTGTTTTTTTATTCATGTTTTGGTTTTGGTTTCTTTTCTCCCGCCACCTTTAAGGGGATTTTCTTTGTCAGGCCCTGGTTCTCTGGCACAGACTCCTGGAATCCACATATCCTTGGCTTCACAAAAAACCTACTCCCACTTCTCAAGGCCTGACAGTTTTCAGATCCCTCTGAATCTCCCAAAAGAGCGAAGGCATTATTCCTCCACATCTGCTAGAGGGCAGGCTGTCTCTGCAGTAGGGGATGGGGGATTTCTTCTATTGTAATCAGCGGTCATTAGTTTTGGGAGTCATAGTTTGCCTATCTTTATTTCAGACTTTATCCATCAGTTTTCAAATAGGAAGACAGTGTTTACTAATGAACTTTATCTTTCCTGGGGTCAGCAACCCAATAAAGCAATTGTTTGGAATTGGGAATGTAAGGACTATCTCCTCTGAGCTAAACTCTGAAGTATAAGGTGAGTCTATTTCTATTACTTACCTTCAGTTAATGCCCCCTTCTCTCCTTCCCCAGCCATTATCTAGATACACAAGCTGCACAACTTATATGTACCACTCTACAAGGCATTGCTCCTGGTGAATTCTTTCACTCATTCATTGAACATGGTTTTTTGTTTTGTTTTGTTTTGTTTTTAGCATATAGTATATGCCAGTCTTTCTGATAGTAGCTGAAGATTTAAAGAGGAGTAAGAGTCAATCTCTACTTTCAAGACACGCCTGACTGGCTAAAGAGAAAGATACACAAACACAGATCAATTTAAATATTATAATAATACAGAAGGCCTGGCAGAGATGGGTTTTGTTTGTGCTTAGTGAAAAAGAAAGTCTCAATGAACAAGTTCTCTCTAGAATACTAATTGATGTTTATTTAAGCACTACTTTTTCAAGAGTTACAGGCATAACACTTAGGAATAAATTTAACTGACCAGGTTGGGTGGCTCACGCCTATAATCCCAGCACTTTAGGAGGCCGAGGTGGGTGGATCATGAGGTCAAGAGATTAAGACCATCTGGCCAACACGGTGAAACCCGTCTCTACTAAAATTAAAAAATTAACTGGGCATGGTGGCACACTCACGCCAGTGGCTGGTAGTCCCAGCCACTCAGGAAGCTGAGGCAGAAGAATTGCTTGAACCCAGGAGGCGGAGGTTGCAGTGAGTGAGATCGTGCCACTGCACTCCAGCCTGGCGACAGAGCAAGACTCTATATAAAAAAAAAAAAGAAAAGGAGTAAATTTGACCAAGGATGTGAAAGACTGAAAACCATAAAACATTGATAAAAATAAATGAAGGAACAAATAAGTGGAAAGACATACCATGTTCATGAATTGGAAGAATTAATATTGTTAACATGTCTGTATTACCCAAAGTGATCTAAAAACTCAAAACCATCCCTATCAAAATCCCAATGACATTTTTCACAGAAATAGAAAAAATCCTAAAATTTATGTGGAACTACAAAAGACCCTGAATAACCAAACTAATCTTGAGCAAAACAAAACAAAACAAAACCCCCAAAAAACAAAGCTAGAGGTATCACACAACCTGACTCCAAAATATATTACAAAGCTTTAATAATCCAAACAGCATAAACAGCATGGTATTGGCATAAAAAGAGATGAGTAGACCAATGGAATGGAATAAAGAGCCCAGAAATAAACCCATACCCTTATAGTGAATTGATTTTTGACAAAGATGCCAGGAAAACACAATAGGGAAAGGACAGTTTCTTCAATAAATGGTGTTTAGATAACTGGATATCCAAATGCAAAAGAATAAAGTTAGACTCTCATCTCACACCATATATAAAAATTAGCTGAAAATGGATTAAAGACTAAAATGTAAGACCTGAAACTATAAAACTTCTAGAAGAAAGCATAGGGGAAAATTTCCATAACATTGGTCTGAGCAATGAGTTTTTAAAATATGAACCCCCAAATAAAAGCAAATAGACAAGTGGATTATATCACACTAAAAACTTCTGCACAGCCAAGGAAACAATCGACAGAGTGAAGAGACAATCTACAGGATGGGAGAAAATATTTGCAAACCATAGCTCTGGAGATTTGGATATTAAGGGTTTACATCCAAAAACCCCTTACGCATTTGGATATTAAGGGGTTAATATGCCAAATATACGTTCTACAGTGTCTAAATCATGTTTAGGCAACTAGATATCTACATGCAAAAGAATACAGTTAGATAAGAAGAATAAACTTAAGAGATCTATCATACAACATGGTGACTATAGTTGATAACAATGTATTACATTCTTGAAAATTTCTAGGAAAGTAGATTTTAAGTGTTCTCATCACAAAAACATAAGTATGTGCGGTAGTGCGTACACTAATTAGGTAGACTTAACCGTTAAACAATGTGGAAATGGTGTTTGGGCAACTGGATATTTACATGCAAAGGAATAAAGTTAGACCCTCATCTCATACCATATACAATAATTAACTGTTTTAGAACAACATGTTATACATGATAAACAGTTTTTATGTCAACTAAAGTAAATTTTTTTAAAGAGTTAGGGTCATAATGTATGCTAATTCTCTTGAATTCATTCAGGTGTTTAACTTCATGGTTACTGGCATTTCTGGGAGTAATTATAGAAATGGTCTTGTTAAAAATTTTATATCAAGAATATTAACAAAAAACTCTGTTATTGATATACCAAGACGTAAGTAAGTAGACTACATGTCTATTGAAAATTTCTGTGCAACTTCAGTCTACAGAACCCTCATTACATTTGCAACCACCAGCCCTTTATTTCTTTTACTGAGTGGAGATTCGATGCCTTGGTGTCCAGTTGTTTGTTTCTGGGACTCGACAAAATTACTTTTGTCCCTTCTTTAGTCACGTGATTCTTCTTTCAGGAAGACAGTACAGTATCTTATGATTAGAGCATTTATTTCATATATGCTGTTTATATCAGATTCCATTACTTTAATATGAACATTAGTAGCTGATTTTTAGCAAAGATGATTTTTATCTTTTATCAGGTTTATACTCTTTAACTAACATGTGGTAAGCATTTTATATGCCAGGCACTAGTGTATAGTGTCTCTCCATGGAATATTTCATGTACTTCTCCCTTTATTTCTATGATGCAGGTTTTAGTGATCTCGTTTTCAGTTGAGGAAACTGAGACCCACCACAAGGATGAAGTCTCCTGCCTAAGGCTCACAAGTAAAAAGTGTCAAAGCTGGAACTGGAACCTGGGTCTGCTAACTCCTGGTCCAGCACACTCTCTGCTACACCATGGCACCCCCTGTAACTTGATGCTAACATTTAAGTTTCCCCAGAAACATTACAGGCAGACCTATAGCTTCTCTTCTTGTATAACAGCCAGTTCCCAGCATTGAGTAGTGGCCTCTCTAATTCCTATTAAGTCAGTAGTTAGGACAGACATGCAGAAAGAGTTGAATTCTTGGAAGAATTCAAAGGCTGCTCACTTTCATTGTTTTATTTGAAAATGACTTTTTCTAGTAGTTGGCTTTCAAGTAGCTCGCTGGACTTATAACTTCTTGAGCTCGAAGATGCTCTCCTGAGGACATGTTCTTTATTTTAACTGAAGTCTTCATCATTGGCTGGCTTCCAAGTGGTCTACCAGATGTCTTTTTCTATGCTCTAGCTGAAGTAGATTATGATGTTCCAGCTCATTTTTCCAATTTGCTATACTGTGCCTGATTTCTTTAGCAAACCACACTTGAAAGGCCAAAATCATGGAGCAGACAGCAAGTGAGCCTTCAGAATATGTTTTCTTAGGCACTCTTGGGCAAACAACACACACACACACAAACACACAAACTCTCTCACCTTTTATTTTAGTAGTTAGGCCTGGATTTTCCTAAATGTTTACATACCTGTAACTTTCTCAGGATATGTAACTCCAAAATGGGTCCTCTAGGGACTAAGTAATCCCCCAACTAGGACCTTGAGAAATCTCCTTTCCGAGAAACCTTTCCTTTTCTTATTGGATACTTGCAGAAAAGAACCCACTGATGTTCTCTATTCTTTTCCTCAGTCCTATACTTTATGTCCTGAGATGCTTCCGATCTTGAAATGAATTGTGTATCCTGTGTCCACAGGGGAGGTCCTAAAGTCCATTCTACTCTTGGAAGCAAATGCAGAGTTAATTCTTACTTATGACTGTATCTACAGCATCTAGAATAGTTTCTGGTACTTAATAGTAGCTAAAAAATCAATTTACTGAATCAACCAACTCAGAGTCAGGCATCAACTGATTGACTTAGGCTATTGGGAGGAATTTAGTCATTTCTTATTTTTTACACTTCTTTGAGAGTCAGCGTGACCTTTACCCCTAACTTAAGTGGCACATGATGAGGGGTTTCATTTTACTTTCCTGTTCCATAGAGGAGCAAACCAATTAAACGTATAATAAAACAGATGGGAATTTAGACTTTATACGATTCTGGGAGGGTCTGAGGGCCTCCTGGGACCTGTCACTGGAGTGAGGACTGGAACTCTCCATCTCTTAGCCAGGTTTTGTTAGCCTCAGGTGACGGTGTTAACACAGTGTTAGGCTGCCTTTTCGACAAAATACAAACAAAACCAAACAGAAGAAAAACAATCAAACCAACCCCCCCACTGCCCACTGGCTTACAGAGGCAGCAGGATTGTTGTGTCGAGGAAGGAGCCAGAACAGGAGGAGGTGGTAGTTTTCTAACAAACCATATTGTTTGAACAGTTTTATTTAGTGTGAAAAAAAAGGCCCTCATACTGAAGATTTATTTGGAAGTTCTGGGCAGATTAACTTTTGGTAAGAGTCAGAACTAAAAACTTTATTGGGAATGCCACATACACTCCAAAGACCAACAAGAGAATTTAAGTTAGATGTGATTAGTATGAAGAAAGTTACATTTATTGTACTCTTATGTGTAATTGATCACATGAAAGGCCTTTTGTCACTATAAAAGAGACAGCCCATTAAATTGTTTTGCCCTGAGGATTATACAAATTTGCAGATATTGGATTGGATTACCAGCCTATTGGTTTCATAGCAATGGTAAATCATTAAGATGCTTATTTCTATTCATTTATCTTTCTTGTTATTTATTATTAACCACGTAGCTCCTCCCAGTTTTAGCTTTACTTTCAGACATCTGAACCAATCATTCTGCCTCTTTTCTGTGATCAAACTGGTTGCTAGAACTCTATGTGTCACCTTTCAGGATGCTTAAAACAGAAAAAAAAATATTTGGCAAGAACAGAGCTATGTTGTTTAGTCATGGACAGAGAGTCTATAGAAAAAGTCAGAGACCATCTTATCTCTTGATTTGAGTAGAGAGGCCATGACATCCTTGGCATCGTGTTGTGCAAATTCATTGAGCTCATTTCCAACCCTTCCATTATCCAGATAAGAATGTGCTCAGACAGTTAAAGGTTAAGTTATGAATATTATCTGGCACAAGCACATTTGTTTTAATGTTTATACTAGAAAAAGGTGGTGGAGGTTGGTGGCTATTCTTTACTTATTTCAAATGGCCCAGAGGAAAACTTAAGCTTTAACTCTTCCTACAGATGTTTCAGGAGGGTATAACTACAAATCACAGCCTATATCACAGAATAACTGAACCCAATGCGTCATTGTTTGTTCCCTTGATTTAGCATTTTTATTTGGAGAAATATACCTGGCAGATCTCAATCATTAGAACTAAGTGTGGTTGGAATCAGATGGTTGTGTTACCATGTAGAACTTCTCCGGTTAAGCATCTCACATTTCTTCCAGACCCCATAATGAGTACCCAGCCTCATGTTTTTCAGGCAGTGCAGAAAGTTTGGGATGTGCTCACTGCCAAGTACACAGCCACTATCTACTGTTTCCTTTGACTCCAAAGCAATCCACTATGCTGATTTTTGCTTTGTGCCAGCTCAGTTCCACTTAGAATCTTAACTGGAGCGGTCAGAAAGTGTGTGTGTATCTGTAAATATAGGGTTCTGTCAGCTTAGTCCAACTTGGTTGAGGGAGGGGAGAGAGAAAAACGGAGAGAGAAAGAGAGATTGTGCTAAATGGTATTCAGTTCTAAATGAAGCCTCTCAATTAGTATTAAACATTTTTTTTAAACAAGATATTAAAGCTAGAAAGGAGTTAATGAGCCTATGGGGAAAGTAACTTCTAAAGATCATTTTGTGCTTGGGACAGTAATTGCTTTATGACATTTTGATGTCATTACAACATAAAATTACGAGGGCAAAATGTTTCAAGAGTGTTTCTTCAGATACCCTGTTAGGAAGCTATTAAAAGGCAACAGTGTGCTGGCAAAATGATTTCAGTGTGTGCCTTTGGATACCTGCTTAGCAGAACGTCATGAACTGAAGCTACAATGCAAAATGATTCCAATGTGTGCCTTTCAGAAAACACCCATTTGACTGCTGTTATGTCCAAATTGTAGTGGATGATTAAACTTGAAAGCAAGAACGAATGTGGGGGAAAAATCAGTGGAGATTAGTTTCAATTATGATGTCAGAATGAAATGAGACAATCATAAACATCAGGATTGAATCTCAAACCCCCCCTGAACCAAGCACTGTCTGAGCAATGCATGAGATGCTGAGACCTTCTAGTTTTTCTCATTATGGTAAAAATGACATCTTTCACTGAAGGACCAAAGCAGTTTTATATATTAAGAGGTTGCCAAACAATACAGCTTGTGGTAAAGAGGAGGTCAATTTACAGCTGAAATTCTAAGTCTGCACAAATGCAAGAAAAATCCTTTTTCTCTGGAAAACTGGAATATTGAAATACTCTTCTGCTCTTGCACCCAGAAATTAATTATAAATGATAATTACAATGGAGGCTGCCTTCTTAAAAAAAAATCTCTGAAACATATCCAAGAATCACAACCGGGTGTGCACCAATATCCTAAGTCTCTTACACAATCTCTCCTTTCTCCCCCAGATGTTGCCTCCTGCTGTGCAATCTTCACATCCAAAGAGGCACTAAGAAGCAAAACATCTGGGATGCTCTATTATAGAAGTTAGTGCTTAGAGGAAAAGAGGGTTAAAATAACTAATGTCTCTTTCTGTCAGTCCATGAAGCCAATTTTACTTTCCGATGTTTGCCAGTAAGCACAGTGTTCTGTAAATGCAACATATTTTAAAAGTCTCCTGGCCTGTATCTTTCATGCTTATCAATGGGCTCATTGGAACTCACAGTTTTGTTTTGTGTGCAATGTTTATGTTTCCATGTGCAGATATGTATGTGTGTGTTTCTGTGTATATGTGCTGTGCTGGTGGCAGTAAATATACTTGTAATGGTAAGAGAACGTGAAACTCAATTAGCCTGTTCTTAGAAATAAAGAAATAAGAAATTGGTTGAGATTAATATCTCCCATCACAAACACAGTGGGAAAGTTGGTTCTCATCGGCTCCTGACCGCAGAGTGCCAATGGAACCATTAGGCACCATGCCACCTCTCTTCTCATGGTACCACATACAATTATGTGGTGAGGTGTGGAGTCTACATTTTCAAACAAAAGAGAGATGGCCTCTGGATAGATTTAGTAGGCCCATGGTCTTTCTACGTAAAAGACGCTGGGGACAAGGACACCTGAATATATTTTCTGTCTTGTACCCCAACATCCTTGCTTTCACCCAATTCTGTTTCATTTTAGAATAAAATAATTGTGGTTTTAGATTAGCTGAACATGAATCAGAATAAAGAAAGAGGGCCCTATTCAATTTCAATTCAATTACAGAATTTGGTATATCTCTTAGTTTTAGGCCTACTGATAGCTGCTTGGAGAGTCACTTCTGTTTGGGCAAAAAATGCCCCTGTCAGGATGTATTTATGAGGTTACTCTGACTGCATAAACCCCTTCAACTTTGCTCAATGATGCTATCAAAGCTCTCAATGGAGTTTGAGTTTTAATTATTTGCTATTTATGTATTTTGTAAACTCCTCAGAGAAAGTGATGCTATAACCACTCAGTATTATTATTAAGGTTATTATATGCATATGCACTGCCACTTATTTTTGAAGAGTAAATATTTGTGCTAATTATATCAATGTCATCCACTGTGCTAATTATATCAATATCAACATGTTGATATTAATATAATTAATTAGCACAAAGATTTACTCTTCAAAAATACATGGCGGCATCTCTGATTCATTTGCCATGAGGGGAGCATGGTTCTGCAGCACTGTATTTAGGCTGTGATATGCAATCAGCTTTAATAATTACCTAATACTGCAGGTGGCCTTACACAAGTAAAATGGTTTTTTCCAGGTTTCCTGGGAATTGGATGCTAAGATGAAAAGCATATGAGTAGCTTTCTTCCAACATTCTTCTTGGTGATTAACCAACTATCCAAGTACAAAGTTGCTCCTAATTAACCCTGAGGACCCCAATATAAAGGTAGGTGGAATGAATTCAAGTGTTTAAAAAAGAGAAAAAATAATTCTCCTGAATTAACTGTTATCATTAAACAATATTTGGTTTGTTATATTTTAATTTAAAAAAAGCTACCTAGCAGTAAGAATCAGAAAGGGGATGGGAATAACATCTGAGTCATGAACAACCAGAGCAGTTAGCAGAATTTAATTTGTGGCTACTCGTTATGTAGTAAGTTCCTGGTAATTGTATTAATGACACTGACATTATGATAATAGTTTACGTTTATTGATTTCACTCTAAAACAGACATAGTGCTAAGTGTTTTTTATGTACTATTTTATCTAACACTCACAACTCTCTCAAGCGCACTTATTATGATTGTTTCATAGATGAGAAAACTGAGGCACAAGAAGAGTAACATCTGCTCCAGCCACATGGCTGATGCATGAGAGGGCCTAGTACACCCAGGTCTCAGCCTCACCATGCTCTGAGGCCTTCCCAATGAGTGTGTCCAAGGTACGCAGGAAGAGGTGGCCCAGGAACACTTGAGAGGTGGTCCCATCCACTTACTTTATTAGGGCAGAATAGGAAAGGTGCCTTGAACATACTTCGTCCAAGAAACTATATGGGGGCTGCCTAGAAAGAAGCATCAAACTCAACAATGTCTTGACCAGAAAGTTAGCAGAAGGAAGGCTTAAGTACAGCTGATTCGACTTCTCCCAGATTCATAAGCTGATATTTGGAAAGGATATTTGTTTGAAACAGGTATCAGGAGGTAATGAAAATGCCAAAGCTCCAAAATTGTATTCACAAGGTCTTGGTGATATGCCAATTCAGAAAGAGGGATTTCTTGAGTCCAGTCTTTGAGATAGCATAGTTCTGACACAAATGAGAAAATTGAACCCCAGAATCTGCTAACAGGCCAAGGCTGAGTGTCCGCAGAGGAGCAAATGAAAGCAGTTGGAGCTTGGGGCCGCCACTTGCATGTTCTTTCTGCCATGCCACATGGCCTCTTCTTGACCTCCTCCGTGGGGTCAACCCGATGGCGTGAAAGTCTCCCCAGATTTATGAGTAAACTTCAGATATGCTCTTATGTTCTTGAATCAGATAATTAAATAAATTATCCTGGGCAACATAGGCCATGTCTCTACAAGAAAATAAAAGCTGGGCATGGTGGCACGTGTCTGTAGTCCCAGCTGCTTGGGAGACTGAGGCAGGAGGAATGCTTGAACCCAGGAGGTTGAGGCTGCAGTAAGCCGTGATTGCATCACTGCACTCCAGCTGGGGCAACAGAGCGAGACCCTGTCTCAAAAAAAATATTAAATTTAATTTAAAAAAAAAAGAAAGAAATTACGAATTCCATTTAAAAACAAGACTCACTACTCTCACCATTTATTCATCTGTTTGGCCTCATTTTCTAAGTCTTCATCTGCTATCTTAGAAATCTCCCTCACTGAAAAAAAAAAAAAAGAAATACACAAGTACACACGGTTCATGTAAACAGGTCCCTACCTTTGTTCTGGATGCCACTTTTTGCTTTTCCTCATTTTTGAGTATTGCCTATTGTCATTTCAGCTAACTTTGATGAATGTCGGATAGATAGCAGAGACACACAGAGACAGGAGAGAGAAAGACAGGGAGAGAAAGGCCATTGAGGAGCAGCGTTCAGCTTCTACAGAATTTCTCGTCCAGGAGTGCCATTCTGGTTTTTGAGAATTTCTTGTTCACGTCCTCTTTCACTGTTTTCCCAGGCTGGTAGTAAAGCCTTGGTGCTTGATGCCTTTAAATGTGGGTGATGTCCCTTCTCTAGACATTTAACTTCTACCTCACTGTGACACAATTCTTTTCTTCTCATATGGCCCAGTCCCCAAGTGGCCTTAGTTGTCTCTTCTCAGTTCCCGGCACTTGAGATTTCACATTGGTAGCGTCCTCCCTCCCACCGTTCGCTCCTCCTTCTGCCTAAAGCCTTCTTTGTCACCCTGTCCAGTGTGTGGCATTAGAGAGCATGCCTACTGGGCCTGCCCTGGCCTCTCCACGTCCCTCCACCCCCTTCTCATTTTTCTCTACTTCCTTACGTATGTCTTCCTATGTTTAGAGGACACTGCCTTCAAAGGGCACTCATAAGTATTATAACACATGTAATATGTGTTTTTATTTCTTTCCCCATGGATTTAACAGTTAACAGCATTCGTGGTCATCATCTGAGTCCGCACTTAAAAGTGCTTTTCATCTTCAAAGACCTCCAGAACTAGGTGAGGCTCTGGAGGTGGGCCTGACTACCAGGCTCCTCTGGTCAGGCAGCTAAATGCATTAATTAAGCGTCATGTGCTTTGTTTCAGGAGAGGGTCACTGACAGATTTATCACTTCCTTTGATTCACTTTCACCAGTTTTTCCTTCTTTTTTCTTCAAAAGCTATAGTCCACAATGGACCTTTTTTTTTTTTTGCGGGGGTGGGGGTGGGGTACTTCAAAGAGGTACAGTCTTCTGGTGGAATATACTGTTTCATGCCTCGGACTCCTATGAGGCCCTTTGCTTCAGTCCTATAGGGAAGCCATTCAGAGCCTTCATGGACCCAACATTGGAGTTTTCTTTTCACATCTTTCTTGTCCCTGAATTTCTCTGGAACAAATTCAGCTCTTCCCCTGCCCTGTTTCTGTAGAAACTCTCACACTCTTTCTCCTGTTTATTCCATTTTCAAGCCTTCTCCTCCTTCTTGCAGCAGGTCCTGGACTTCTGATTGGAAACTTGGATTCAAGAAAATACCCTTTAGAACGCAACACCAAGTACCCTTTGACCTTCAGTTGCTCAGCACCGCCAACCACTTCCTCATCATGTCTCCTCTGTCTCTGCCTTGTGTAGAGAACAGTCCTCTCCCTCCCTTCTTTGCCTCTTCTCTTTTCTTTTTTCTTTTTCTTTTCCTTCTCTGCATTTTTCCTTCCTCTTTCTTTTCCTCCCGCTCTCTTCTTTTTCTTCCCCTGCCTTCCTCCTTTCCTTCCAAAGGTGGGGCTCTTTCAAGTTAAGTAACTTTTTTCACAGCCAGAAAATGATCAGACCAGGATTTGAACACCAAACGGAGAGACTCAAAGGCCTTTCCTTTTCTAATTTGGAAAGGAACTGATACATTAATTATGACATGAATCACTGCTAAACAATTGAATATGTTACATATTCCCAGAGAAAATCACAGCACCTTTCTAGACCCCATTTCCCTCATAGGTAAAGCAGAAGGGGTTAGTTCAAGCTAACAGGAGCTTCCAGTTTCATTCAAATCTATAGGCATCATAATTAGAATGTGAGCCTCAGTGTCTTCATTTTAATACAAGGATATAAACAGCCTCCTAAGTTTTGGGTGATAATTAAATTAGAGAATGTACATAAGACCCAGCATGGTTTATTCAAACACAGGAAGAATAAGAGGTAGTTGCCATGTAAGTACTGTGAAACTTAAAGCTAAGCACTGTGCTAGGTACTTAAACCTTCAACTCTTCATTTAGACTAGCAAGAGAGAAGGGGTTACTCACAGTTTTATTTATATTCTAATAACTAATATCTCTTAACCCCCTAAAATATTCTTATAACATGCCTTGCAGCATAAGTAACTGAAGGCAAATGGGATATTTTGGAGCCAGAATCTTCCCATGCCTCACAAATAATGCTTATAGATAGTTACCAAAGGGACCCTGCTCATAATATCCTTTACTGGAAAAACATCCAAGGTTGGAGTATTTCCACAAATAGGACCAGGAAAATTCCCATGGTGCCGAGGCACTTGTTTCCAGGGGGTTAGTGGGTCAACTGCGGCTCCCTATTCCCAGTGGAAAAGTGCAAGTTATCCCACAGGCCACAGGGCCAAAGGAGAGTCGATGTGGTGTGTGGGAAAGAGCACAGGGTTGGATGGGGAGACCTGGATTCTCTTCCCAGCCCCGCACCAGCCTGGTGGGATCCTGGGTAAATCACTCCACCTGCCTGGAGAGATGAGTCATTCACAGTCTCATTGTGCACCAGAATCACCTGGGAAATTACAAATAAATACCAATGCCTGGGCTTCTCCCCAGAGTTTCTGATTCAATTACTCTGGAGTGGGGCATCAGCATTTTTTAAAAGCTTACCAGGTGATTCTAACATGCAGCCAGAGTTGAAATAATTTGGTTACACAGTAATTCCATCCTCTTCTAGGTTAATCTGTTATTCTCTAAATATAGGCTTGAACACAAAACCTGGGCCGAGATGCTGTGCTGTAATAGAATGTTCTTTTTCATAAGCCACTTGCCATCTTTTCCTTTTTGGTGGAAGAATGGTATTGATTTTTGCATCTGAAAAATCACTATCATGTGCCTACTATGTGCAAGGTGCTTGGAGATGCCAGCCAACAGCTTGGTTCATGCAGGCGCAATTGCCTCGAAGAGCAAAAGTCTCTCCTCATCAAATTCCCTTTATCCTCTGGGAGATGGTCAGAAGCTCAGAGCACTTTTCCATCTGGAAAAGTCACTGGGGAGAACGCCTTTGCTGCTGTAGCAGATGAGGAACTTGGCTGACCTCCCTCTCTGCTGATAAATGCCCAGAGACTGGGTGAGAACCACCCTTCTTTGCATCCCCCAGCTTTATGCTTTCCACTCCCAGTCACCCCACAGTTCCAGAGGTGATGGGAGCCACAATCAGAGATCCAAGGCAAAGTTAGGCATTGGCTTTGGTGTCAACTCCAGAGAGAGGAAAATCCACTCTCAGGTACTCAAAAGATTTGCATCTGAAGAAAAAGTAATGTGGTATTTTTCAGAGATGTTTAAACTAATTCCTCCTAAATCCAAATATTTATTCATAGCCCATCTCTTTCCAGAAAAGATTTAAGGCAAAGGATCAAAATTTGGCTAGACACCAAAGTAGATCTCCTCTAGCGGAAGCCAGGCTGATGAGCACTCCCCATATCTTTCTAGAACGGCGGCCCTCCTGTTTCCATCTGTTAAATGTCTGTGTAACTTTCTAGACTCTGCTTATGGTGCTAATTTTCCCTCACCTTTCCATCTTCACATAGCCAGGCATTATTGAGTACCATTGAACATTGTGGAGGGAGAACTACTTACATTCTGGGAACCAGGAATAGGAGGGTGTGATAAAATAAAAAACACAAACATAAGACATGAAATCAATGAATGGGGGCTGGGCGTGGCCTCAAAAAACCTTCTCGTCCTTGCAGCTCAGGGAAAACAGGCCCTCTTTGGTGAACCAAGTTTCATGGATAGTAAGACATTTCAAACAGTATTTTCACCTGAAAGCAAACACAGATATATTACTAAGTAAAATGTAGAAGCCACACAAATTATTAAGACAGACAAATTCCAATATTTTGAGTGCATTTTTCACTTGCACAAGGTCACTTATTGCCACATCTCCAAGTTTCTACCCTAAACATCATCCATTCCACTCTCCTACGAGGGGCACTTTGGTGAACTATGGAGAGCAATGGACAAATCTAATGACTTTATTTTACAGATGAGTCTGAAATCTGGAGAAGTTTTGTGAGTTGCTCAAACACACATGGCTAGTCAACAGCAAAGCTGGGGTTAGGATGTGCATCTTCTCTCACACCCTCATGCTCTGCTGGTGCATAGAGGAATATCACCAGGCAAAGCCGAGGGGAAAATACTTTTCACTGTCACCTTGAATGGGAGTGTTGAAATTGGAGTTAGGAAGGGTGCACTTGAGCCTGGCTCTGTTACCTACAAGTTCTGTGGCGCTGAGCTTGCTCTTACCCTTGCAGGCCTCTGTTCTGGCCCTGGCACCGTCAGGTGAAGACATACAGGATCTATCTCTAAGGCCCCTTCCTGCATGGTCATTCTAGTGCTCAGCATTTTCCTGGGTTTAATTGCCTCCCGTCGTGTCACTTCTAAAAGTGACCAGTCTGGTGCTGATTTGAATAACAAAGTCAATACTGATTTGACTTCCCTCTGGCTGGGAAAGTGTGGGAGATTCTAGCATCATCATCCCTTCCGTGCGTGTTGGTCTTATTTTACTCGCTGAACCAATCACTCCCGAGAGCAAAATCCGTGGCATGTACTCTTTTTCATCCCCGATTATAGTAATGAATATTTGTTCCACAAACCAATTCTTGGCCTTGCTGACCCTCTAGGGGACATACAATGAGGAGCTACAAGGAGTGCCCTTTATCCATTCAGTTGTGAACACAGAAGTATTTCAATCCTGGTACACCGAAATCACTTTGGCTTCAGGTTGAGGACTAAGTTATTTGGAGGCATTATCTGGAAAAGAATGAGGGAGATGGCTAAAACTTAAGACATTTTAAGAAAAGGATGCTTTATATTTGAAAGACTAAGCCATTTTTAGGAAAATACCCCCAAAATATTTTATTTTCCATGCTAAGTAATGCCAAATTCTGTGTTTATATATGTATATATATATACACACACACACACACTACATATAAACATAATTTTATATATTAAATTTATTATATATTTCTACATTACATATATATTATATATTCTGTTTGGTGTCATATATATAATATGATTATATATCTTTCTAAATATATATATTTCTAAGTAATATATATTATACTATATAATAATATATATGTATACAAATTTCTAAGTAATATGTATACAAATTTCTAAGTAATACGTATATAATATATACTTATGTTATAAGTATATATAGTACTATATAGGTATATATATAGACACAGCGATATAGTACTTAGAAATATATATATTTCTTAGAAAAAGAAAGTGCCATCTTCACCCATATTATTAAAAGTATATATATGAATTTTTAATATAAATTGATACAGAGAAATATATATTACTTAGAAATATGTATATATATTACTTAGAAAAATACATATATATATATTTCTTAGAAAAAGTGCCATCTCCACCCATAAACAAATAAGTAATGTCTTCCATTGAGTTTTTCTAAAGTCCCAGGAAAATTCTTTGAAAAAGACTTAAAATAATCAATAAAGAAAAAGCTCTGCTCCTGTTGTAAATCTGATCCAAGTCTTGTTACAGTGTTTTCCCACTGACGTTGTTCTGCAGAAATCCTTCCTATAAGCTTCAGTTGCTTTTCTTCCTTCCCCTTTTGGTGGATCAGGAATAAAATTGTTCATCTAGCATTTGGCACAGTCTTCCTACAAAAGATCAAAGGAGGTAGGGGCTTGCTAAATGTATTCCTTTCAAGCAGTAGAAATGCTTCACTTTGTATTTCTGCTCTTTTACCTCAAGGTCACCGACATGGAGGGTCCGATTGGAAGCAATAGCTTTCAGTGTGTGAGGAAGTGCATCTCATGCCGCTGTGAACCCCTTCTCTCTCAACCTTAGATTTTGAGCTCATTGCATGCAGCAATGTGTGATGTCTCCAGATCTTTTCACTTGGCCAGGCCAGTCCTGAGCTGATCTCACCATCTTTTGAGTCGAGAAGAAAAGACCTCCATGGTTTCCTGATACTGTGCCCTCTGGAGCTCTCAAGCTCCTCTGTGTCCTGACAGAATGTTCTCTGACTGCAGAGTGCCTATTTAGCCTCTTCTCTCTGTATGTCTGCAGAGGTTTTGTCCATTCTTTACCTCCTGAGCACAAGCTTTGCATTCAGGAAATAAATGAACCACCCTCCAGACAAGGACAGGCTTAGCATGATAACTGTCCCTGAAGGGTCAGAAAACACAGCCAGGGTAAAGAACTGCTAAGGAAACACCATTGCAAGGGAGGAAAGGGCACCCACTTTCATGATACTCAAACCTTCTCGGCTGAGTCAGCTGACGGGGCTTTTGGCCAATGCCAGGTGAAGGGGAGTTTTATAACAGTGACTCCTGGCAACTACAAAACAGGCTGAGCTTGTCAGTTCACTGCACTGGCACTAACTTCAGGCAAGAGAGTCATAGCTTTGGGTCTTTATGGCTGCCTCGCCAATACCATTGCCTGAGAAGGAGACCCCAGGTAACATGGAGCAGCAGGTCGGCTAATTGACGGTGTACATCATCCCCAAATCATTTCTGTTCAGTGTTGGAGTGGCCGGCCGCAATTTCGGTGGAACATGTCAGGATTCTGGAAGTCCACTCTGTTTTAGACTAAATAGCAAAGTCAGGTTTTGAATAACTTCAGGAGAGACTAGAGTGCCGGCCACACTTCTGATCCTGCTCTCTGTTCACATCGGCCCCTTGCAGCCTTCCAGGACAGAGTCAGCAGCCTCAGAGCATGCCCCTGGTGCCCTGTCTCTGATGGGTTCATGACTCCCTGAGGCATGGAGCCTATTAGGAATCTCAGCTTAAAAGGGCCTCCTTTCTAGCCTCCTTCTGAGTCAGGTTAACAAGGGTTTCATTAACCTTAGCAAATGGGTTAATTAAATTTGGTTAATTAGATTTGGTTAAAAAAATAGGTAAATTAAACTGATTTTCCCAGAAGCTGTTGCTTCATACCAGATCTTGGAATTTAGAAGCCACTATCCGTGAGTCTCCATCAAGGTACAAAATGGGGTTTCCACCAAGGCAGACAAGGGTCCTAAGTGAGACTCCATCAATTTGCCAAGTGAGTACTTAAGGAGTAATGGGTCAAAATGACCTAACAGTCTCTGGGCCTGTCTGCATTGCTTCCCGGGCGGCCCCTGGAAAATGTACCCTTGTATGTATTTTATCATGTAACTTACAGGACTGTTTATCTGAAACAAGAATCTGTCTCAAAACAGGGCTGTTCCCAAATGTTACCTTAGCCACTGGCTCACACCATTACTCAGCAAGAGGCTTGCTTACCCCCAGACCTGCCCAACCTTCTCAGCTGCAGCTGCTGCGTGCCAAGTTCAAGCTCATGTTTTAAGCTGCACTAATTGGAAGTGAATATCTTATAAATAATCCATGCTCACAGTCTTTGACGTGCATATACATTCAGCAAACCAAACCCAACAGATTACATTCAGAGCGGCTCAACAGGAAGGCCAGTGATACCTGTGACCTTTCAGTGCCCAGACAGACAAAGGGGTGCAGATATACCCTGGGACAGTATTCTCTTGGCCTTCTTCAATTATATTTCCTGTCCTGGGTGGCTGTATTCTAATAGGATATGTAGAATTCAGGTGGTTTCTTTCTGTCTCTACCTCCATCCTTCCTTCCTTCCCTCCCTTCCTTCCTTCCTCCCTGCCTTTCTTCCTTCCTACCTTCTTCTTTCCTGTCTATTTATCTGGAAAAAGTGAACAGGATGATAAAAGCAGAACTTGCCTTTTATGTATTGGGGGGCAGGGATGCAAAGCAGGTCTGACTAATTGGAACAAATCAACTTAAGTGAAAATTTCTGAAGCTGTATTTCATTTCAGTGTTTGGCATTTTCAGAAGAAAGCTGTTATTATGTTGCTTGGAAAAATAATTGATGGTTTGTAGCCACACAGATGTACAGTACCCCCTGAAAATAGATGCATTTTCTGAGAGTGATAGGAAACACGGTGATTCTTAGGACCCATTCCCCAAATTCCTTTTATACTTACTATGTCTCTTGCATCTGTTCTTTCCAAACCACAAGAGCTTAGCACAGTTCTGCAGTGCTGTTCAGGGAGTGGGGTGGAGGAGCTGGAGCTGAATTTTCCATATTCATGCCCTCAAATAGACCCTCAGAGGTCCCCTGTGGGAGGGAAAGAGAAACTCAAGCCCAGTACAATAACATACACTTCTGGGGTCTCCATGCTCCTCAAATCTATTTTTAAAAGCATGCTTTAGTAAATTATATATAACATATAGCACATCATGAATGTATGTGTACAAAATGATGAAGTGCAATCACTTCAGGTTTGAATGTCATTCAGTTTTTTTCCTCATCTAAGTTCACATCCAGGGTGAGCCACACAATCTCACTTTGAGAGAGTGCCATCCTTCGGTGTCTGGATCACTGCTGCCTGTCTCCCCATGGGCATTTATGCAGAACCATGGCATAGGCTGGTGGGTGCACTGGAGGCCACCACATTAGTTTAACAAATGCTTCATCTGCGTTCGTCGGCACTGAGGAGACCTGGACGTGCAGGAACCACCTTTGTCAGCCCGTTCTACCTCAACTGTCATCGCCATGAATCCATGGGTTCAGTTTCTCCACTCATAGTCTTGAGGGTGAGGAATGTGTGGGACAGGTTGAAATTAAATTTTCCAAAGCCACACTGGAGTTATAGCAAAACAACTTGGAAGGTGTTAGATGTGATGCCTGCCTCTCCAGCACCACATGGGAAAGAAAGTGACTGTCTCTCCTAGGTCACTGCATTTGTTGCATCTTCCTAAAGGTCTGGCAGCTTCAGGAAGCAGAATCTGCCTTTGCACATGGCTACCTCTCCAATAAGAGCTTTTGGTTATTTGAGAGCAGCTATATTGAATGTAGTTACAGGGTTTCATTCATTCAATTCTCCTTGGCCAGTCCATAACAGCAACCCAACTCCACAGTGACTCATCGGAGCCAGGGGAACAGAAATAAGGGAGTCAAGTGAGATTTTCCTGCTTGGACATTTGCGAGGAACTGATGGAAGAGGTTCCCCAAACTGAAGTCTTTCAGGACTAGCTGGTGAGTCCTGGAAGAATCTTTAAACCCCATCAAAACCTAAAACCTCCTAAGCAGAGTCCAGACTGAAAAATCAGCCTCAACTGATAGAAATATTGGAGAGGAAGAGGGCATCTCTGTCATCCCTTCTTGCACAAATTATTTCAAAGAAGATGAAGAAAAGGGCTGCAAATAGAGGAGGAGTGATGATGAGCTCACCCGCAGTGTACACAGTGGCAGCACCATTCCTGGTGCATACAGCTTTTCACTACTGGAACAGCCAGAAACCACACAGGTTATGCTTAACTAACCACAAGGCACAGAAATAAATCAGACAAACCAAGCAGGCAGTAATGCTGAACCCAACAAGGCTATTGACATTTGTCTGCAAGCCTCTAGATAACAAAATACTATAAGGCGAGATCATGAAGTAAAAGAAAATGTATGCATTTTGAAACCAAATTAAATACTCTGGCTAAGTTCCAGAGCATTTTCTTAAATTCCTCTTTTTTGAAGGAGAGGGGCCTAAATTTCATTAGCTAAAATCTTTTAAAGCACCATTTAAATTCAACTTTTGGAAATGAAGAATTTGCCTTTCAACAACCAATCTGCATTTCATCACAAAGATGGAACATGACATCCTTGGCTTGGTTATTCTCCTGAGGAGTAGGCCCCTGGTTGTATAGCGCACTTAGAATAGAGACAAAGACTACAGGAAATTTATCTCTGGCACAAGGGAGTGGATGCATATAAACACAACGAGGTAGCTTCTACTCCAAGTGGTTCAAATACCCTTTAGCAAAATTTTGGTGAAGTAATCCCATTGTTCTATTGTTTTCTATTACAATTTTAAAATAGGACAAGTCACATATATAAGAAATATTTCAGAATGACTGAAAAAAATTTATTAACATTTTTGACAATGTAGGTCCAGTAGGTCAGAAGTGTTGTGTTAGGAGCAGATAGGTCAGCGGCAAGTCCAAATGCTTATACAGTGAGCACTGAGAAAATCGTAATTTACTAATTTATTATAAAAGTATTATAAATTAGGATTTACTAATTTATTATTTCAATATAATAAAACAATACTTATGGCCTAATTTTGATATTATTATACTTTTTTTTCAAGTTGCAAATGAAAGAAGTCCTGCTACTCTAAAGAATAACTAAACCGGGGGGGCGGAGCAAGATGGCCGAATAGGAACAGCTCCAGTCTCCAACTCCCCCCGCGAGCGACACAGAAGACTGGTGATTTCTGCATTTTCAACTGAGGTACTGGGGTCATCTCACTGGGGAGTGCCGGACAATTGGTGCTGGTCAGCTGCTGCAGCCGGACCAGCAAGAGCTGAAGCAGGGCGAGGCATCACCTCACCTGGGAAGTGCAAGGGGGAAGGGAATCCCTTTTCCTAGCCAGGGGAATTGAGACACACAACACCTGGAAAATCGGGTAATTCCCACCCCAATACTGCGCTTTAAGCAAACGGGCACATCAGGAGATTATACCCACACCTGGCCGGGAGGGTCCCACGCCCACGGAGCCTCCTTCATTGCTAACACAGCAGTCTGCGATCTAACTGCAAGGCAGCAGCGAGGCTGGGGGAGGGGCGCCCATCATTGCTGAGGCTTAAGTAGGTAAACAAAGCTGCTGGGAAGCTCGAACTGGGTGGAGCTCACAGCAGCTCAAGGAAACCTGCCTGTCTCTGTAGACTCCACCTCTGGGGACAGGGCACAGCTAAACAACATCAGGGGAAGCAGGAGAGGCCTGTGCAGACGCGAACGACTCTGTCTGACAGCTTTGAAGAGAGCAGTGGATCTCCCAACACGGAGGCTGAGATCTGAGAAGGGACAGACTGCCTGCTCAAGTGGGTCCCTGACCCCTGAGTAGCCTAACTGGGAGACATCCCCCACTAGGGGCAGTCTGACACCCCATAACTCATAGGGTGGAGTACACCCCTGAGAGGAAGCTTCCAAAGTAAGAATCAGACAGGTACACTTGCTGTTCAGCAATATTCTATCTTCTGCAACCTGTGCTGCTGATACCCAGGCAAACAGGGTCTGGAGTGGACCTCAAGCAATCTCCAACAGACCTGCAGCTGAGGGTCCTGACTGTTAGAAGGAAAACTATCAAACAGGAAGGACACCTATACCAAAACCCCATCAGTACGTCACCATCAGCATAGACCAGAGGCAGATAAAACCACAAAGATGGGGAAGAAGCAGGGCAGAAAAGCTGGAAATTCAAAAACTAAGAGCACATCTCCCCCTGCAAAGGAGCGCAGCCCATCGCCAGCAATGGATCAAAGCTGGTCAGAGAATGACTTTGACGAGACGAGAGAAGAAGGCTTCAGTCCATCAAACTTCTCAGAGCTAAAGGAGTAATTACGTGCTCAGCGCAGAGAAACTAAAAATCTTGAAAAAAGAGTGGAAGAATTGATAGCTAGAATAATCAATGCAGAGAAGGTCATAAATGAAATGACAGAGATGAAAACCATGACATGAAAAATACGTGACAAATCCACAAGCTTCAGTAACCGACTCAATCAACTGGAAGAAAGAGTATCAGCGATTGAGGATCAAATGAATGAAATGAAGTGAGAAGAGAAACCAAAAGAAAAAAGAAGAAAAAGAAATGAACAAAGCCTGCAAGAAGTATGGGATTATGTAAAAAGACCAAATCTACGTCTGATTGGGGTGCCTGAAAGTGAGGGGGAAAATGGAACCAAGTTGGAAAACACTCTTCAGGATATCATCCAGGAGAACTTCCCCAACCTAGTAGGGCAGGCCAACATTCAAATTCAGGAAATACAGACAACGCCACAAAGATACTCCTCCAGAAGAGCAACTCCAAGACACACAATTGCCAGATTCACCAAAGTTGAAATGAAGGAAAAAATCTTAAGGGCAGCCAGAGAGAAAGGTCGGGTTACCCACAAAGGGAAGCCCATCAGACTAAGAGCAGACCTCTCGGCAGAAACTCTACAAGCCAGAAGAGAGTGGGGGCCAATATTCAACGTTCTTAAAGAAAAGAATTTTAAACCCAGAATTTCATATCCATTCAAACTAAGTTTCATAAGTGAAGGAGAAATAAAATCCTTTACAGATAAGCAAATGCTTAGAGATTTTGTCACCACCAGGCCTGCCTTACAAGAGACCCTGAAGGAAGCCCTAAACATGGAAAGGAACAACTGGTACCAGCCATTGCAAAAACATGCCAAAATGTAAAGACCATCGAGGCTAGGAAGAAACTGCATCAACTAACAAGCAAAATAACCAGTTAATATCATAATGGCAGGATCAAGTTCACACATAACAGTATTAACCTTAAATGTAAATGGACTAAATGGTCCAATTAAAAGACACAGACTGGCAAACTGGATAAAGAGTCAAGACCCATCAGTCTGCTGTATTCAGGAGACCCATCTCACATGCAGAGACATACATAGGCTCAAAATAAAGGGATGGAGGAAGATCTACCAAGCAAATGGAGAACAAAAAAAAAGCAGGGGTTGCAATCCTAGTCTCTGATAAAACAGACTTTAAACCATCAAAGATCAAAAGAGACAAAGAAGGCCATTACATAATGGTAAAGGGATCAATTCAACAGGAAGAGCTAACTATCCTAAATATATATGCACCCAATACAGGAGCACCCAGATTCATAAAGCAAGTCCTTAGAGACTTACAAAGAGACTTAGACTCCCATACAATAATCATGGGAGACTTCAACACTCCACTGTCAACATTAGACAGATCAACGAGACAGAAAGTTAACAAGGATATCCAGGAATTGAACTCATCTCTGCACCAAGCGGACCTAATAGACAGCTATAGAACTCTCCACCCCAAATCAACAGAATATACATTCTTCTCAGCACCACATCGCACTTATTCCAAAATTGACCACATAATTGGAAGTAAAGCACTCCTCAGCAAATGTAAAAGAACAGAAATTATAACAAACTGTCTCTCAGACCACAGTGCAATCAAACTAGAACTCAGGACTAAGAAACTCAATCAAAACCGCTCAACTACATGGAAACTGAACAACCTGCTCCTGAATGACTACTGGGTACATAACGAAATGAAAGCAGAAATAAAGATGTTCTTTGAAACCACTGAGAACAAAGATACAACATACCAGAATCTCTGGGACACATTTAAAGCAGTGTGTAGAGGGAAATTTATAGCACTAAATGCCCACAAGAGAAAGCTGGAAAGATCTAAAATTGACACTCTAACATCACAATTAAAAGAACTAGAGAGGCAAGAGCAAACACATTCAAAAGCTAGCAGAAGGCAAGAAATGACTAAGATCAGAGGAGAACTGAAGGAGATAGACACACAAAAAACCCTCCAAAAAATCAATGAATCCAGGAGTTGGTTTTTTGAAAAGATCAACAAAATTGACAGACCGCTAGCAAGACTAATAAAGAAGAAAAGAGAGAGGAATCAAATAGACGCAATAAAAAATGGTAAAGGGGATATCACCACGGACCCCACAGAAATACAAACTACCATCAGAGAATACTATAAACACCTCTATGCAACTCGACTAGAAAATCTAGAAGAAATGGATAATTTCCTGGACACTTACACTCTCCCACGACTAAACCAGGAAGAAGTTGAATCCCTGAATAGACCAATAGCAGGCTCTGAAATTGAGGCAACAATCAATAGCCTACCCACCAAAAATAGTCCAGGACCAGATGGATTCACAGCTGAATTCTACCAGAGGTACAAGGAGGAGCTGGTACCATTCCTTCTGAAACTATTCCAATCAGTAGAAAAAGAGGGAATCCTCCGTAACTCATTTTATGAGGCCAACATCATCCTGATACCAAAGCCTGGCAGAGACACAACAAAAAAAGAGAATTTTAGATCAATATCCCTGATGAACATCGATGCAAAAATCCTCAATAAAATACTGGCAAACCGGATTCAGCAGCACATCAAAAAGCTTATCCACCATGATCAAGTGGGCTTCATCCCTGGGATGCAAGGCTGGTTCAACATTCGCAAATCAATAAACGTAATCCAGCATATCAACAGAACCAAAGACAAGAACCACATGATTATCTCAATAGATGCAGAAAAGGCTTTTGACAAAATTCAACAGCCCTTCATGCTAAAAACGCTCAATAAATTTGGTATTGATGGAACGTACCTCAAAATAATAAGAGCTATTTATGACAAACCCACAGCCAATATCATACTGAATGGGCAAAAACTGGAAAAATTCCCTTTGAAAACTGGCACAAGACAGGGATGCCCTCTCTCACCACTCCTATGCAACATAGTGTTGGAAGTTCTGGCTAGGGCAAATCAGGCAAGAGAAAGAAATTTAGGGTATTCAGTTAGGAAAAGAAGTCAAATTGTCCCTGTTTGCAGATGACATGATTGTATATTTAGAAAACCCCATTGTCTCAGCCCAAAATCTCCTTAAGCTGATAAGCAACTTCAGCAAAGTCTCAGGATACAAAATTAATGTGCAAAAATCACAAGCATCCTTATACACCAGTAACAGACAAACAGAGAGCCAAATCAGGAATGAACTTCCATTCACAATTGCTTCAAAGAGAATAAAATACCTAGGAATCCAACTTACAAGGGATGTAAAGGACCTCTTCAAGGAGAACTACAAACCACTGCTCAGTGAAATAAAAGAGGACACTAACAAATGGAAGAACATACCATGCTCATGGATAGGAAGAATCAATATCGTGAAAATGTCCATACCGCCCAAGGTTATTTATAGATTCAATGCCATCCCCATCAAGCTACCAATGAGTTTCTTCACAGAATTGGAAAAAACTGCTTTAAAGTTCATATGGAACCAAAAAAGAGCCCGCATTGCCAAGACAATCCTAAGTCAAAAGGACAAAGCTGGAGGCGTCACGCTACCTGACTTCAAACTATACTACAAGGCTACAGTAACCAAAACAGCATGGTACTGGTACCAAAACAGAGCTATAGACCAATGGAACAGAACAGAGTCCTCAGAAATAATACCACACATCTACAGCCATCTGATCTTTGACAAACCTGAGAGAAACAAGAAATGGGGAAAGGATTCCCTATTTAATCAATGGTGCTGGGAAAATTGGCTAGCCATAAGTAGAAAGCTGAAACTGGATCCTTTCCTTACTCCTTATACGAAGATTAATTCAAGATGGATTAGAGACTTAAATGTTAGACCTAGTACCATAAAAACCCTAGTAGAAAATCTAGGTAGTACCATTCAGGACATAGGCATGGGCAAGGACTTCATGTCTAAAACACCAAAAGCAACGGCAGCAAAAGCCAAAATTGACAAATGGGATCTAATTAAACTAAAGAGCTTCTGCACAGCAAAAGAAACTACCACCAGAGTGAACAGGCAACCTACAGAATGGGAGAAAATTTTTGCAATCTACTCATCTGACAAAGGGCTAATATCCAGAATCTACAAAGAACTCAAACAAATATACAAGAAAAAAACAAACAACCCCATCAAAAAGTGGGCAAAGGATATGAACAGACATTTCTCAAAAGAAGACATTCATACAGCCAACAGACACATGAAAAAATGCTCATCATCACTGGCCATCAGAGAAATGCAAATCAAAACCACAATGAGATACCATCTCAGACCAGTTAGAATGGTAATCATTAAAAAATCAGGAAACAACAGGTGTTGGAGAGGATGTGGAGAAATAGGAACACTTTTACACTGATGGTGGGATTGTAAACTAGTTCAACCATTACGGAAAACAGTATGGCAATTCCTCAAGGATCTAGAACTAGATGTACCATATGACCCAGCCATCCCACTACTGGGTATATACCCAAAGGATTATAAATTATTCTACTACAAAGACACATGCACACGTATGTTTATTGCGGCACTATTCACAATAGCAAAGACTTGGAATCAACCCAAATGTCCATCTGTGACAGACTGGATTAAGAAAATGTGGCACATATACACCATGGAATACTCTGCAATCATAAAAAAGGATGAGTTTGCATCCTTTGTAGGGACATGGATGCAGCTGGAAACCATCATTCTTAGCAAACTATCACAAGAACAGAAAACCAAACACCGCATAGGTGGGAACTGAACAATGAGATCACTTGGACTCAAGATGGGGAACATCACACACTACGGCCTATTATGGGGAGGGGGGAGGGGGGAGGGATTGCATTGGGGAGTTATACATGATATAAATGATGAATTGATGGGTGCTGACGAGTTGATGGGTGCAGCACACCAACATGGCACAAGTATACATATGTAACAAACCTGCACGTTATGCACATGTACCCTAGAACTTGAAGTATAATAAAAATAAATAAATAAATTTAAAAATAATAATAAAATAAATAAATAAATAAATAAATAAATAAATAAATAAAATAAAATAAAAATACGAAAAAAAAAAAAAAGAATAACTAAACCAGACTGGAGTCACTGAAACTGCTGGAAGAACACCTCAGGCATAAATGCCATGGTGACATCATCAGCTCCATTCACAACACTCACCACGAGGCCATTGCTCTTGTGGAGGACACTGGCTTAGTACTCACTAAGAAACACCTCAGGAAGGGGGCTAAGTGTTCCTTCCACCAGCTCCAAGACACAATGAGATGGAGAGAGCTGGAACAATTCCCTATGATTGCAGCTGGATATTTTCACATGAACTATCTAGATAATGAAGGCAATGGCATCTGTGGCAAAGGCTGGCCCCAGATTACATTTCCAATCCTTTTGTATTGAGGAGGGTCTTTGGGACCAAGACAGTAGGAGTGAGTGTACAGGTTCCACATTCTATTTCTCTCCTAGTTTTCTGTGGTTATCTTGGTAACTGCATGGTAAAGATGGAGGTTACAAAAGATGGAAGAATCCTGGATCCCTGAATGATTTCATGGTGCAGAGCCTTACACTACCCCCAACTCATATTAAAACAGTGGTGGGAGGAACAATAGACCATTATTCTGTTAAGGTGCTGAAATTGTAGGGTTGTTAATTTGAACAGTTAGAGTTTCTTATACCGATACAGTATCCTTACCCTGGTTTGTTGAATAATTAGTCCAAATAGTTTCTTTGCTCTGTAGACAGGCTCTGTAGACAGAGCCGAAGCAATGTTGAATCCAAGACAAGGTATATTTATCAAATGCTATTCACTATACAACACAGCTGAATGGCTGAATATGGCACTTACTTCCTGTGTTGTTACCCAGTCTGCTTGTAGTATTCTTTACACAAAATAACATTCACGAGCAACCTGGGCACAAGCAGTCTCTGTCAAAATAAGTCTTTGCTTTCTCTCCAAATAAACTCGTGTGTGTGTGTGTGTGCATTTTATATTTGGTTTTAGTTACAATTCAAAGAGTCTTTCCTTTTAGACAATGGTCCATACATTCATGGAACTAACCAGAGAACCTGGTTCAAAAGTTTTAGGGGATTCTTTGAGAAATGTTCCCCAGAATTTAAACTTGGGACTTGACTATAAGTGTTGGTATACAAAATCACAGAGCATATCAAAGCAAGATTCTTCCTGTTCTCCCAGAAAAAAACATTATATTCTTGGAGAAATTATTTTCCTGGACTCTCAAGCTCAGAGATGGACAGTTGGCCAACGAAGGCCTCATCTACAGCAAGAATGAAGAATTTGAGCCTCAGCAGTGAAAACACTGCCTACTACTTCACTACCACCCCTTGGACTAAAACCAGAACCAAGTTGCATTTAAACCATTCAAAATGCCACATACATTAAATTCTTTACCTGGGCCAGGCAGCTCTCAAGGCAGATGGTGTGTGGTGTTGGAAAACTCAGTATTATTTAAATGAAACAAGCATTCCATTGCTCTAGATCACACTGAACAATGAAGATTTCACACCCAGCGATTCTATCAGTGGAGCTCTCTCTGTCTCCATTTGCAGCATTGGACAGATAAATATTCTTTAGATCAAGTTATCTGCCTGATGTTGCTTAGAGAGACAGAAACTCTAATGATCAAGTTGATGTACCAGTGGGTCATTATCATCTTCCTCTGAGACCCACTGTTTGAGGGAGAAGTGTGCAATATGCTGCAATATGACTTTAAGAAAGTATTAACATGCCTAAGATGACTTGAAATTGCCAGTCTTCTGGGCTGTTGTGGGGGACATTGGAAGGAATCAATGAACATTTCCAGTAGATTACAGAGATCACAGGGGAAATTGTTTAGTTAGCAATTTGCACAGAAAGCTGACTTTAGACACCTGCAACAATCAGAATCATGGGGAAAAAGAGAGAGAGAGACAGAAAGGAAAAGATAAAAGAAAGCCAAGATGCTGTGTCCCATTCCAAGTAATAGTGCACTCCCCTTCCAGTGCCTCCATACCATTCTCCAAACCTGAGGCTCCCTGGAGCCAGGTTCCTTCACTAACGGGGCATCTCAATTCCGACTGGATCATACTGGGTTGCCTGATTTGCTGGAGAACCTCGGTGAGGAGCTGCAAGTGACTTGGTTTCTGTGCTTAAGAAACAGCAGACTACAAGGCAAAGAGCATGGCAGAAGGGATCAACTCAGCTTTTGTCTCCAAAACCATCCCCATGTCTTTTGGGATAAAGCCTGACTTTTATTACTCCCTTGATAATCTGTCCTTTACCTCTTGGGATTTGGGATTAAGCCACTCCATAGCTTTGCTCATTCTTGGGAGGAAGGCATTTATGATGACAAAAGAGGAACCTGCACTCTCAAAGGCTTACAGGGGCAGTCATCACATTTATTTGCTATCTGCTCTGAAAACAATGACGTCTGGATCGCATGGGCAGAAGTCACAGGAGCCTACAAGAACCAGGCTGTGACAGCCAGGAAGCTAATGTGTGTTACCACGGAATCCACCAAGGGGAAAAACTTTGAAACATTTTAAAAATGCAGGTGCACAAATTACTCATGCCAGGAGCGGCAGTGGCACTTTGTAATAAAATCTTATGTTTATTTTCCACTGTTGAATACACATACCTTAGTGTTCCCAGAGAGGGAAGCCTACAATGCTATCCAATGAATAGTTTGCAGATGGATTAAATACATGTACCAATGAAATAAAACGTGCAGATTTGGGGCTTTTTGCCTCCTACCTTTGCTCTGGGCCCAGAGCTCCCCGATGATGACACGAGAGGTTTGTGCAAAGATCTGAAGTCAAGAAGGATTAGTTTAAGAGTCAGATGAAAAAGGACACAAATGAAAATGCTTCTGCATGAGCCTGAAAACCAAAACTCAGCAATGAGTGATTCTGACTTTGGGACCTGTAACAAATAATAGCAAATGAGGGAAGTTTCCAATGGCTTCACAGCAGGAAGGCAATGGCCAGGGAAGCACTGTGAAACTGATCAGTCAACGGGACTTCCTGGTTCTTGAGGAAGCTTTGAAGGCAGGGAGTGTGGCATACATGTAAGGGTCTTTGTTGCTAGTATTTTTTTCTGAGGCATATACTTTGCAGGGGCAAATCTTCAAGTTGCCACTTCCTGAGAACTCCCTCATTTTAGTGAATATATATTTCAAGCCCAGTAGTTGAACAGCACTATTATTGGTACTGTGCAGAAACACCAAAACGTGCAAAACAGAGACTTGAACTCACTGGACTAATTATCTAGTGGCGTTCACAAACCATATCTCATAGCAGAATTCTATAAGATATTCAGACAATAAAGTCCATAGAGGGAAGGAAGAGGTCCCTCTGGCTAAGGTGATGGAAGAGATTATGAAGGGAGAGCAGGCTAGACTCTGGCCTGCAAGTAAGTACGATGCATGAACTAATGCTTACAGAGTGGAAAGAAGAGTTGAGTTTGGGTAGGACAAGAGGACCTCTGCCATTGCTATGCAGCTTTGGTTTGGAGAGGAGAAGACAAGAATCTTAGAAATGCATTGAGTGTGCGGCTCTGTGGGCTCAGGAGAATAACCTAGGCCTTCCACGAGCTTTTCATTCCATACACTGCCATCTAGACACTGGGGCTTCTCTTATGTGCTAGGTCCTGCCAGCTTTCCCTGGGAGCCCCTCAGACGGCTACTTGAACTGGTAACAAAAACTTGAGAAGATGTGTTGACTAAACACCACACACATGCGTGCACACACACACCCCCACACACGTGCTAAGCTGGCCACTCCCCTACCCACACCACCATCAGTATGTCTGGGACTCGGCTGCCAAGGGAGTTGACCTCCTTGAGGACGGGAGTTAAGCTTCTGGTGTGCCTATTAACACAGGGAAGAAGAAAAGAGAGGGCACAAAACGAATCTGTATCCCTGTCAGAAATCCTAACAAAGGCTGGGCACAGTGGCTCACGCCTGTAATCCCAGCACTTTGGGAAGCCGAGGTGGGCAGATCACCTGAGGTCAGGAGTTCAAGACCAGCCTGGCCAACATGGAAAAACCTTGTCTCTACTAAAAATAGAAAATTAGCCGGGGGTGGTGGCGGGCGGCTGTAATACCAACTACTTGGGAGGCTGAAGCAGGAGAATCACTTGAATCCGGGAGGTGGAGGTTGCAGTGAGCCAAAACCACACCATTGCACTTCAGACTGGGCAACAAAAGCAAGACTCCGTCTGAAAAAAATAAATAAAAGGAAATCCTAACAAGAATGCACAGTGGCCAGCTTTTCTCCAGCCTGGTGACAGAATTGCATCTGCCACAAACAGGAACCAATCTCCTGTCTATCCTAAGTTTTCATGTTTGGATTCTGTTGGCCCTCCTCAGAGGCAGATGGAGGTGGCACCAAACATTGCCTAGTGGGGCACTATGTATAAGATGGTGTGGTGCTGGGAGGAGAGGACCCCTCATTGTCCCCTCACTCTCTCCTAACAGGGACAAAGAGGAGAGCAGGGGCACAGAGAAGAATCCCAAGAGCGATTTCCTCCCTGCACCAAGCCCCCCTCACCTGTGCATGCCCCTCCCAGCCCACTGAACATCACATAATTGGCATGTGAAGATTGATCAGCAGTAGTGTGCGGCCTGCTCGACAGACAGATCAGCTGTGGCATGTGTTCAGCCGGGCACACCTAGCATGAAGATGTTTCTGCCGGTGTGCAGGGGACAGCCATCCATCAGCAGCCATCTTGTTTTGTTTATTTGTTGAAGGAACCACAGATGCAAGAGAGAAAGAGAGAGACAGAGCGAGCAAGTGAGTGAGGAGAATATTTCCATCTCCTCTCTCCCTTACAGATCTGTCCCGAGGCTTCGAATCTTCTTTCCCACTCTAAGCACTCTGGGCCACATTTGATTCTATTTTTGTGCCCCCTCTTCAACTACAATGAAGCTTGCTTTGGCATCTGAGCTACCTCCTGCCATCTGCTCTTTAGTTCCTGTTTGCTGTAAATCTCACTTTGGGTCTTGGGTATCTTCACAGCTCGTTCTGCAGAAGAGAAAGGAGCATTTTGGTCTTGAGGTAACTCCCAGTCAGTCTCCAGCTTCCTCCAGATGGAACTCTGGCCTGCTGTAGCCTCTGTGAAGACCAGCTGCCTCTGGCTTTAGCATTTTCCTGTGCCTAACAGGCATCAGCCCGGAGAACAATTGTCTTGGAGGAGAGAGGAAGAGTCTGGGCTGAAAACTGCCATGCAGGGATGGGAGCCATTTTTAAAGCCCTCCTGAACGTTCAGTTGCGAAATCAACATCCTGATTGTTGTGGAGCTTCAAGCAGGTGAAAACATGAGATGAAAGGAAATGAAGTGACTGCTGACAGGCTGGAGAGCATGACTTAATCAGCAGCTAAAATCAATGAGTCGAAGGCTGCTGCCCCCAGCAAAAATCAATGGCGGAAAAGGACTGCTGGCCAAGATCTCTCCTACATTTTTATTTGCCCCAAGACCACCCAGGACTCTTCCTATCCTGCTCGTGCCCTGCCTAAAATGCTAATTTAGGCTGTGACTTGGTAGCCCCTTGAAAATTTCCTGGAAATCTAGCCTCCTACCCTGAATTAATAAATTACAAGGAACAGCCTCAAATCTCGTAGGATTAATCCAATAAAAGTTAATTTCTCCTGCACGCTAAGACCAATATAGATATGTCTCTTCTGGCAGCTTTCCTGGTGGCTCTCCTTCAAGCCATGACATGGGGCTTCTCCCATCTTGAGATGTCTCCAACTTTAATCAAGGGCCTCTCCGGTGGCTGTAGAAGCAGAAAAGAGTATGACGAAGGCACATTAGGTAGTTAACCATCTCGCCTGAAAGTGACACTTGCTACTTCTGTTCACATTCCATTGGCCTGCATTTGTCACTTAGTCCCATGAAGATGTGAGGAGTCAGGAAAATAAAAAACCTGGCTGGATATCCTTGGAGTCCAGATAGTTGGCTCTGTCATATTCCCCTAAATAATACTCACATCCCCCGACAAACAAAACTCAGAATCCTGGAACCACCAACTGGAAAAAAAATTGCTACATTTCCACCTACTTTGAATCTTCTCTTTGCGGCTTGGAAACCCAACCATCACTGGCATTTGCCCATTGACATTTCCCATGTAGCCTGTTAGACCATCTCTTCCCTCTTAGCATCTTCTATAGAACTTCCATAGGCCTGTTTTCCTTTGTCTTTGTACTTTCTGGTTGTTCTCTAGAACTTCTCCAGTTTCTCTGCATGTAGTGTTGGCTCTTGTCCTTAAGGTAAATAAGTTGTTACTGGACCACATCCTATTGTGGGCAGATTTAAGTTCTAATTTTAAAAGATTTGTGAGATTAGAGGTGTAGGTGATATTAAAATTATTACTTTTTAATTTATTCTAGTCTTCTAGAACTTCCAGGGCACCAGCAGCTCTTCCCATATTGTTCCATCTGAAATCTCAGGTTATCAAATAGCACAGGGCCCAGCCAAGGTGCAGTACACATGGGACAGTGTCTAGCTCAGATCTCACCTGTGATCTTCCTCTGCAGATATTTATTGAATTTAAAGATGCTGGGATGCCAAGGGGTTATTATGAAAGTATGAGATTATATTCCTCTAGGGAGAAGCTCCAGCCTTCCTACCTATTCAACGAATCATCTTTAGACTCCTACTTCCCATGCATATTTTCTTTATAAGTAACCTAAAATGGAATCATCCCCTATTTAAGAACCTGTATGGGTGTCGTTGATAGCATCAGCAAGGCCATACTTCTCTGACGTTTAGGGGCTTCCCCAAGCCAAAAATGCCCTGCTCATAAATCATTCAATCATTCACTGAGGAAATGTTTACTGATCACTGCTGTGTGCACTGTCGTAGGCACCAAGGAAGTGAAGGCGGATAAACATGGTCTTTGATATCAAAGAGGTCATAGTCTCATTCAGAAGATAGAAATGAAGACAAACAGCTCTAATACAATATAAGCCCTATCTTTTGCCTTGCTCAAGATACCAGGGTGGTGCAAAATAAAAAATAACTGAACTCTGTTTAGAAGGAATAAGGTTAGGAAAAGTATCGCTTCATGGAGAATATGATGCTTAAATTGGGTATTGGGATACGAGACAAAATTTTCTCTATAAATAAGGCGGCGATATAGAAAGAACAATCTAGTCTACAAGAATAACATTTGCAAAGAAATAAAGGCATAAATTTGTAGTGCATGATGAAAAAATCTCAATGAGGTAAGAATTGAGAGAGGATATGTGGATGCAAGGAGGGAAGAGTGAAAAGTGGCAAAAGCAGTTTAGGTAGAAAGATATAGAATCATGATTGCCATGGCTTAGGATCTAATGAGGCTTCAGCAGGAGGTAAGGAAGAAAAGCTGCTTTTCTGAGTATTTCTTGCTGTGAAGAGGAAGCCCAGCAGTGCTGCCCTCCAGACTGCGCTTCGCAGTCAGACCATTCTGCTCTCTGTCTGTACCTCCGCAGCCATCATCCCCAAAGCCCCTTCCTGCTCTGTGTCTTTGCAAATGTCTGTGAAACCTTCTGCATATTCCAAACTTGCCTACTGTTTCTCAAACACTCATTATGCACCGATTGCCTTCAGGGCGGCTACAATGATACCGAGTGGCCCTGCACCCAAACTCTCAGTTGATGTGGGATTGGCCCCAAGACATTTGGCCCTGAGTTATCACTCATATAAGGACTTTCCTCTCCCCACATAAGATTGCGCATTCCGTGATGGAGTGGAGTGATCATCCACAAATTGTGTCTACCACCACACTCAGTAGGGTGCTGGCCACATAGAAATTATAAAATACAGACTTAGTGATTAGTTGAAAGGGAATATTGCTAAGGTTCTCTTAGGCTCACCTACATTAGAATTAGCTTCTGTAGTTCTTAGAATGCAGATATAGGAGGCCCAGTCCAAGATCTACTAACTCAGATATTGGCTGGGGTGATCTGCAGATTTAATAAGTGCCCTAAGTGGTTTTTATGAACACGGAAATCTGAGAATCAGTGACCTAGACGGGGGTTGGTAAACTCTTTCTGTAAAGGGCCAGAGAGTAAATAACGTAGGCTTTGTGAGCCAGATATGGTCTGTGTTCCATATCTTTCTTCTTTTCAAGTCTTTAAAAATACAAAAACTTTCTTGGTTTTGGGCTGTACGAAAGCAAGCCACAGGCTAGATTTGGCCCATGAGTCATAGTTTGTGAATCTCTGGCCAAGAGGAGGGGTTCCTCATCTCCTCTAGAGGCTTCAGAGACATACGAAATCCAGTGGCTTCAGGTGTGGACAGTCCAGAGAGAAATCTCCACTTTGGTTCTTTGTAGTAAGCAGGGTCCATTTGCCCTACAACTTTCCCTTGTGCCCTGGCATCAGGGGAATGTGCCCAGGCTTCTTGACAGATGTCTTCTAGTCTGGCCAGCACCATGGGACAGTTCTCTCTGCCGGTTCCTGGAGCCTGCACCCTGTGGCTCGCCTACATCGGGCCCTAAACACAACCTTTCCCCTCCATGTTATCACATTAATACAGACAAGAGAGGCCCTAAAGCCAGAATGGGACTGCAGTTCTCAAACCCCCTACCTCATCCTGACCTGCATGGTTAGGTGCTTCCTTTCTGCAGGAGCCTGGATGTCAGCATCTCGATGCCTCAGGACCAGCTGTCCAATCCCCCTCCCACCATTCCCTGTTTTAGGTCCTCCATGAACTTTTTCTTAGGGGAAAACAGAAATCCTATCCCATCCTGCTGCACTCACAGGAAGAGTTTGACGTGGCTAAGAGATCACTCTCCTCATTCAGCACCTCAGTGAGGTGTGAATTTGCACAAGATGATTCAATATATTTTCTTTGTGTATTCTTCAGTATATTCATGCTGTCCGGTGAATTTTTGACATTTCGGTGTGCTGCTCTAAGCTGCCCGTGTTGGGGACCTGATCCTGACCCTGACTATGGCTTTTAAGCAAGGAGAGCCAGAATAAACACATACAAATAGTCCTTTGCAGTGTGCACTTGTGCCCAGGTAGCCCTTGGTTATCTGCTGTGTTCAGTCCTCCAGAGGTAGTGATGAAAAGGGCAGTGAGCCCTCCTTCCAACATAGCTTGTAAGCAGTCCTGCCTGCAGGCTGAGGGTAGACGAGATGACCCCTCCAGTCCCATCCGGTCTTGGTATCCTGTGATTTCTCACGTGAGTCCATTTTGTGCCCTGGGCTCACGTACATCAATTAAAAACACAACAGTGTATGCTTCCACAGGAGGGAGGAAAATGAACCATAGCAGTCTTCCTATCTGAATCAGACCTCATTTTTCCAAGTCACCACCTTACTCTCATCTGTAAAGCGCTAAATAGCCTGAGACCCAGTTATCTTTGTGACAATCTCTCCCCAGGTGCCCCATCACGGTAATTATGCTCAGCGGGGAGGCTGGAGCTGCCCATCTCTAGAGTTAAACTCATTAAGACAGGAGACTGAGAAATCTCCGCAGAGGGTCCCTGCCCCCAAAATGACGGGCATTCCCCTTCCTTGGCTACCAGGGTTGGGGTTTGGAGGAGCCTGGGGTCTGGTCTGAGGCTCCACATCGCCACAGAGCTTGCTTTAACCTGGATTTGCTATTCTCATTTGTACTTTGGGGAAGATACTTACTATGGGAGTCTGCAAAGCGAACAGGTTCCATTTCATGAAATGAAATGAGGATTGAAACAAAGCCATGGAGGTTGCTTATTCCAAATATTGAACACGATGAACAAGTTGATTTGTCAATATTTCTCAAAAAACTTAAAAAGAGTTTTTTCTCTGACACTGCAGAGGACGAGATATTTTTCCCTCTGTGCTGTAAAAAGAGTAAGTTTCAAGAACTTTGTAGGGTAGAGATCCCAGGGCATGGGAAGAGGGAGGACTCCTGATCAGTAGGATTGGTATGGGTGATAACGGGGGACACTCCCTTGTAATTAATTAGTGAAAAGAAAAGGAAGTTTCTGGAGGGAAAACAGTAAGAGTCAAGACATAAGATAATTGGAGCCCGAGATAGGAACTTAGTTATGAAGAGAGAAATATGTTCAAGGAAAAGGAGAAAAGAATAAGAGAAGGAAAGGGGAACTGGAAGAAGACCTAAGGTACTCTCTAGGAGAATAAGAACTTTCTAATGTCCCGTAGTTTGATGAAAGTTTGGATAAGAGTTTTCAAGAGATTAAAAAAAAAAAAATCTCCATTTGTCTTGTTTAATGGAATGAAATGTCAGAGAGGTGACCTGCGCTAAAAGATAAGAGGGAGTGAGAAATGTGTTTATTGTAACGTGGCTTTTCTAGTCAAAAATAAATGTCAGAAAGGTCACAACCTATTTGCCTAAGTTGGGCACCAATATTATTTCTGTAGTGGTCTACAAGGAACCACCTTGTACTCAATATCTGTGACAATACCTGGAAGAATCTGTGGATGCTGGACTTTATGAAGACAATAAAAAAATTAACTGAAATGACTGCACTTATGAAATGAGAACTATATGGGTTAAATCATGAAATATAATTATATGCAAGAAATCATACATGAATCTATACTGGGGTTCTGCTATCAAGTTCTAGTTATTCTTCATTAAAAGAGTGGTTAAAAAACAAATTGAAACAAAACAGAAAACCTCATGGATGGTTGTGGAGAATACTAGAGTATTTGTTCTGATTTGGTTGGGATTTATTTTCTTCTCAAATTGTCCAGGTGCTTCTAAGCGTCTTGAATGCATTCCACGTGGTTTTTAGCCCGCGGAAGTCTATATTGCAATCATTGCAAAGTCCTGGGTTCTGAGCCTGGTAGTTTAGAGGGGGAGGAAGAAAATCTAAGGTATTTCTTTCCTCTCTTTCTGCTTCAGGTGGCATTCCTGCCATCTCCTTTGCAGTCCCAGAACCTTGGTGCAGGCCTGCCCTCTGTGACCTCACTTGCCATCAGACAGCATCTGGGTTCTGGAAACACCACTACCTCCCTCAAACCTTCAAGTCCTAGAGGTTTCCTGTTGTTGTAAATCTCTGATTTGCTTTCCTGCCATTTTTTATGTGTGTGTTTTGTTAACTCTTCCAACACTTTTATAACCAGTACCCCATATAAAATTCCCTCCATTGAGGTGATGTGAACTCTGTTTCTCTGGCCGGATTCTAGCTGATTGAGGCACTTATTAGTTGCAGAAAATAATTAGACAGCATATGTGATTTTTTTGTGTAAAAAAGAACAGGGACGATGCTAATTTATTGCTAAAGAGCATTTGTCCTTCTCACTTTAAAATATCTGCAGCCAGTTAATTATTAGTAGAGAGTGGTTTCCCTCTACTTTGTGGAGAGCCTCTAGTCTGACTATGCTGTAGAGAAGATGTGTCTCCATGGCTCCTTCTGTAGGAAGAATAACTTCTAGCAAGGACCAAGGCTCAAGACGCATCCCTCATTGAGCAGAAGCATAGAGTCCGTGGCATTTCCTGTGAATCACTGTTAAAACCCTCCATGGCCATAGCATATTGGGATTTTAGTGTCTCACCAGTTCATCCTCATGGTAGGCACAGGTGAAAGCAAGGTTGGCCCAGAAGCCACTCAGGTGACTTGGGAGCAAAGAAAGAGGCAATTTCTCAATGAAAAATGATGGGGGAAAGAAAAGTACAAGAGACCCACACACAGGAACTGAGGACATTTTGAGGCCCCAGCAGAGCTGAAGAAGTTGACCCCCTGAAAGAAAGATGTGTCAGAGTTTGCAGTGAGTTAGGAAAGGATAATTTTCAAGAGCCATTTTATTAAGGAATCCCAGAGGACACACACACACACATGCGAAATGAGAAGTGATGATCAGAGGGCCACATTCAATAATTCAGTTCAATAAACACTTTTAGAAACACCTTCTCTATGCTAGAGACTGTGCATCTGGTTCAGGGAATAGGGAGAAATAAATGTAACTGTTTCTGCCCTCATGAAGTAAATAAAAACTGGGTTGAAAGAAATCACAAAGAATTAGGTGAAAGAATACAGATGGTGCATAACATATTGTAGAAGTCAAGGTGTGAAAAAGAGAGATGAACTAAGGCAGAACACTAAGGCAAATATGGATATGATAAAGGCTTTAGAGAACCACAGAAAATAGAAGCTTTGATTCCTAGCAGCGAGACGGACTAGGTCAGGTAGCAAGTTTCTAACTTTGACATGTTTTGCACATTTTTAGGAAGTCAGATGTTTCTTTTTGCCTGTGTAGCCACTCTTTTAGAGCATCTTGCTATAACTTTAAATGGAAAGAACTGGCCTGTTTGGGGCTCACAAATTCATGATTTGGCCTGGCGTGGTGGCTCACTCCTGTAATCCCCGCACTTTGGGAGGCCAAGGCGGGTGGATCACCTGAGGTCAGGAGTTTGAGACCAGCCTGGCCAACATGGTGAAACCTCGTCTCTACTAAAAATACAAAAATCAGCCAGGTGCGGTGGTGGGTGCCTGTAATCCCAGCTACTTGGGAGGCTGAGGCAACATAATTGCTTGAACCTGGGAGGGGGAGGTTGCAGTAAGCCGAGATCACACCACTGCACTCCAGTCTGGGCGACAGAGTGAGACTGGGTCTCAAAAAAACAAAACAAAAAACTCAAGTTTTGTCCTCTGGAAAAAAAAAATCAAGAAAATCCTCATGTCCGCTAGCTATTCTGTGCTCTTGGGCACGCACTTCATATTGACTTTGTCGGTAATTAGAGTTAGCTCTACATGGAAATTGTGTGTATTTATCAAGGACTGAACAGAATAGAATTTACTTTTTAGTACATAGGCACGGTAGGTCACCATCTCCATAAAACTCTGGTTTGCTTTGTGTGTAGATTTTAGAGATTTAATTCTTAATTGTGAGTTTCTTTGTTTTGCAAGTTCCTTTTCCTAACATGAGGGCCTTTTGCATGTAGTTTTCATAGACTACTTTATCACATATTTATATACTTAGGAGTCACTAGTTTAATGAGGCAATAAAAATAAATCATGTAATCATGTGTTTATAAGGCTTAATGACAGACCTTCATATATACAGACATAATTATGACATATAACCTTATTATAAAATTTCTGCTTAAAATTTCAAGAGAAAAAGAATAATTTTCCCCTTGAGTTTCAACGTCTCAGGTGTTTTCAGATTTACTTGGCAAATTGCTAAAATGAGTATATCTGCTTTTGAGACTCAGTAAATGAGAATTTTGAAGAACAGTGTGTGAATGTTCGATTTTCAACTTATTTTTAATTTATATAGCTAAAAAAATGACAGAACTTTCTTTACATTGAAATTCACTCCTACTTGACATCATAATACAAAATATCAAGCTCACATTGTCTAGAGTGAATTTTTGTTATTGATTTACTTATTTGAGACAAGATCTTTCTCTGTCACCAAGGCTGAAGTTCAATAGTGCTATCACGGCTCACTGCAGCCTTGACCTCCAGGGTTCAAGCAATCCTCCTGCCTCAACCTCCTGAGTAGCTGAGACAACAGGCGGGAGCTGCTACACCCAGCTAATTTTGTGGGGTTTTTTGTTTTTGTTTTTGTTTGCAGAGACAGGGTCTCACTGTGTTGCCCAGGCTGGTCCTGAATTCCTGGGCTCAAGTGATCCTCCCACCTCGGCCTCCCAAAGTACTGGGATTACAGGCATAAGCCACCACACCCGGCTGTGAATTTTTGTTATCTGAGTTAATAGTTGGGACGGGATAGCCCTTCTCGCCTCCTCATTCACACTCTTTGGGAATTCGGCTTTGCTTTCACTTAAGCCTGGGCTATAAAACAAGTGCATATGACCATCACAACAACCACAGCAATAATAACAGGAGCTACCCTGTGTTCATCATTTACCCATTCCAGGCACTGTGTTTTAGGCACACATTCTCCCAAGCCTCTGAGAGTTCAAGGTTTATAAAAGTGGCAGAGTGGCTCTCCGGACGCATTTCTGACCAACTCACAGTTATGCCTGTACCGTGGATGAGCTTGTGTGGTACTGCTTTGTGATTCTTAGACAGCCCCAGTGTTTACTTCTCATTATGGAATTGGTATTTAACATTCTCAGCACAGGAATGCCAAGTGAAGTCTCATTTCTTCAGTGGCTGACTTCCCTCAGCCTGGTGAAGGCCTTTGTTGGAGTTTGTTGACTCTGAAGGGAATTTGCCTGTGTGGGGGCTTTCAGGGAGTAGAGACAAGGGGCACCAGCAGCCTGTGTGCAGGATGCTGTGAGGATGTAGACGGTGAAGATGTCCCCAGATCTGTGGCCAGAGATGATAGCATCCCGTTCTCTTTGAGACTATCTTTGGCTTTCAGTGAAATGCACTTGCCTGATTGCGGGATACTAAAGCCCACACCATCACAGAGGGTACAGTCCAATCCCCATTGTTCCTCAGGAAGCAGCCGCGTGGTTAGCACCATGACTCTTCCTTTAAATCATGGCTGCATTATGTCAAATAGAATTTGTCAGCCATCAGCCAGCTGAATGCAGTAATTGATCATTATTCCCGGAGAAAGGTTAAAAAAAAAGCAACAATTAAAAAGCCATGAGAGAATTTACTATAGCAAATAGGGTAGGAAATCTCCAAAACTGTTTGATCAAGTTAACTAGAAGGAGACAGAGAGAAATATAGAAATGGTACTTTAGGTTCTTCATTGATTTGCTCTAAGGCAGAGCCCTGGAAAAAAAAAAAAAAAAAAAAAAAAAAAAACTGATCAATCCAGAGAGGGTTCTGCTCTGCTCTGCTAGATGCCCTGTCAACAGCCCCCTGCAAATGGCAGCATATTAATTGCAGTGGTGTTTGCTGTGAATGAATTTCTTTAATGTTCATTCAGTCATTTATTTGTTAATTCATTATTGTGTTGTTCAATAAAAGCAGCTATATCACCTAGCTTCTGCTGCATTGGTTCAGCCAGCACAGCAAATGCTGAACTGCCTCTGAAAACAGAAACAGAAAAAAAAGACACTGAATTTTCTTACAGTTGTAGATTGGGGTGTAATATCAATAACTTTAATGGAAGCAGAGTTGGTGCCCTGATAGGAGCCCTGCTGCTCCTCAAATAAATGGCTTGGCTCCACCTCAGCATTTATCTGCCAGGGCTCGGCTTTATCAGGGCACCAACTCAGATTCCATTAATGTTATCTCTTAATTAGCTATGCGATTAACCTGTGTTACTCCTGCACGATAATGAGTCGAAGACAGAACCAGAGAAGTTCAGCTGCCTTATAATTCCCTCTCCAGAAGCCAAATCATTCTGGAAACCATTCCAGGAAAACAAAAATCAAAGCAGTTCTGATTCGTTCTTCACTTGGATACAAGGGCGAATTTTGCGCTCTTTGGAGGAGAAAGCAGTTGGGATTTGGGATTTTAGCTAACATTTATGATAGTTACGTGGTACCCGACACTCTTCTAGCGCTTTCTATTGATTACCTCATTTAATCTTCATAGCAGGTCTATAGGGCAGGTCCTATGTTTACCCCCACTTTACAGAGATGAAAATTGCGATGCAAAGAGGTCAAATAACTGTGTTCCAAGGTCACACAGGTGAAAGATGACCGGAGCCAGGATCTGAAGGGAGGCAAGAGGCAGGAAGCCTGGGCACCCAGCCATTGCTCTGGGATCCTGAGTACGGGAACCATCAGAGAGCAGCAAACGCAGCCCCCACACCGGCTTTGAGGCGGATGGTCAGAGCCCCCAGGACATCTTCCTCCCACAGGGCACCTCTGCGGCAGGAGCGCTCCCAGCTGCGCGCGGCTGAGAGGAGCCCTCTGTGCTTAGATTTTCTGCCTGTAGAAATTTGCTCTCCAGCAGATCTCAGGGGAACCGGGGCTTGCACTGGTGGACTTGGATGGCCCCAAGCAAGATGTAAAGATGGAAAAATACCCTGGCTTGCCTGTCTCTCCCGTCTCCTTTCTGTGTCCTTTGTCCCCTCAAAGACAGATCCCATCTCCGGCACCGCCCTCTTCCTCCCCTGCCCTGCCTCCTCCCATGCGCGTCGTGCAGGCCCTCTTTTCTGTTGAAGTTACCAAAATCACCAGAACTGTACTGTCTCGACAAACAAAATTGAAGAGATCCCGACCTCATTGACACTGTCACTGGTAAAGACCTAGGCAAGAGCTCTTCCTTCTCCTCGGATCCCTCCCCTATCCCTTCCCTGCCTCCGTTCTCTGCTCTGAGTCAATGGGAGAAGGGGGAGAGGTGAACAAACTTTTTAATCTAAACCTCATGCTGGTGGGGAGAGCAGGCCCTTCATGAAGCCCCCAAATTGCATTACTACATTGTACTTCCCTGCCCCGGCCTCGTGGAACCAGACCACGGTAGCCTAAGACAACATGGAGATTTGCCCTGGCTGGAGAGAGAAGAGGCACTTCCTGCCCACCACCCTGTCCCCTCTTCTCATTCCCTGCTACTCTACAGCCTTCACCCTCCTACCCAATGAAATCTCACAAAGCAGTGTTTTCAAATAATGTTTAGTAGTTGAACTCCTTTTTAGACCATTCATTTCTGTTTCTGCCCCCAGAATATGCCATCCCTACACTTACTAAACCACTTCTAGAATCCCAGAGCCTCTTGTTATTTGCAACTTTCCCTATTAGGATCAGATCATAAGGCTGCGCTTGGTGGCTCCCACCTGTAATTCCAGCACTTTGGGAGGCCAAAGCGGGTGGATCACTGGAGGCCAGGAGTTTGAGACCAGCTTGCCTAACATGGCAAAACCCTGTCTCTACTAAAAATACAAAAACTAGCCAGGTGTGGTGGCGCACGCCTGTAGTCCCAGCTACTCTGGAGGCTGAGGCACAAGGATCACTTGAACCTGAGAGGTGGAGGCTGCAGTGAGCTGAGATTGCACCACTGCACTCCAACCTGGGTGACAGGGCGAGACTCTGTCTCAAAAACAAACAAACAAAAAAACAAAGATCAGACTATAATATTATAGATCAGTTTATTACATTATAAAGTTTGGATGAGAGGAAAGAAAAATCCACAATGTGATGATGGGTGTCTGGATGTTCCATTTTGTGGGTTGATGTCAATGTGGATTCCTTTAAGATGTCAAAGTCGCAGATATGAGTGAGCAATTCTATATATAAGTAGGTTTGCCTTGAAGTGCGTTGCTTATAGATGATTGCTCTGGTGTTTCTTAACATAAAATATAACAATTAGAAATAAGAATCTTTTGGAGCCATATTTTAAAAATAACCATCATACAAGTTTTTGTTGTTGTTTGAAGAAAATATACAACAGTTCTGCTAGGAATTTAACTGGAGTATCTCTCCATTGGCTTCTCCTACTTTTGTTCCCAGACTGGGAAAATGACAACAATTTCTATTTTACAATTTATACATTGTAGCCTTCTAGGCAAATCCAGAAAACACTACTTATGTGGGAATTAAAGCAGGAAGAAAAGATGAAGATGAAGAAAAGGAGGATAGGGAGGAGAAGAAAGCAGCTGCCTTCGTCACATATAGAGAATATCACAGACAAAAGCCACTGCAGTTCACATTTTACTTCCATTTCAAAAAAGGGGTGGGATAGAGAAGAAGGGTAGACACATTTGACTACATGGTCAGGACAGACCAAATTCATTCCTATTCAGGTAATGGGGAATTTTGAGTAAGGTAAATGTTGCCTGTCTGATATTTACATAGGGCATTAAAACTTGCAAATCTCTCGTGTGTGTGTGTTTTTTCCCAAAGGCTCAAAGACCAGTTTATCATCTAAAACTTGCTTTATTTTCAAAATGATGTCTGCCTAGGTGAATGCATTTTCTCTGAGAGTTCGAGTTTGTCTTTAAGGCAACATTAATGACTGATGGTGAGTCATCCCGTTTTGTGGCTTGTACAGTAGTTTATATTTATGCAAGAGCTTAAAATTCAACTTTGAGCTGTGTCCACAGCAGGGAAGAACAATTAGTAAATTCATTAATTATGCTTTTGTGTACACTTTTATTCTCAAGACTAATTATTTGTTTAAATTATTTTTCCTCTGTCAGAAGTGTTACTACATGGAAATATTTCAGCTTAGGTTTCTGGTATGAAATATAAGGTTTAAGATCTTCCGACTTTCTTACAAAATGTAATCAGCTTTCATTTGCTAATGACGGGCACTCATAGTGGAGCCTTTTATTTAAGCAAATGAGCAATTAGTTTGGGGAATAAAAGTGTACAAGGAATAGTGATTCATGGTGCTGCTTATCCTTCCTCCCTGATGTGGACAATGGACATCTTCCATGTTTGACTTTTAAATATAATCAAACTCTGGTGTACTATAAGTTGGAATCATGCAGTTTTATGCAGAGCAATGCTATAAAAGAAACACATCAGTTGCCAAGCCAATATGCTAGTGCACATAATAAAAGTGGGGGTTTCAGACTTTGTGGAGAGGAAGGAAAACCTCCTCCTCCTCCTCCTTTTTCTAAATTCTCCATGTGTCTGGGCTGTAGCTATAAGATGAACCAGCTGCTGCTGGAGCGGATGCCTCTCAGTGCACACAGTTCCAGGTGTGTGGCCTGAAAAAAGATTGATGACTTAGTATAAGCACAGCCAGCTTCCTCCACCAGGTACAAGGGAGGGACGGCGGAACACATCAACAGCCAGCCGTCCCTTCTTGTGTCTTCCCAGCCTGGCTCAATCCTCTGGGAGCTGCACAGTCCAGAACACGCACCAGGAGAAAGACGATAAGGACTCACTCAAGGCCTCCTGAGTCCTGGTGCTGTGCTAGGCTCGTGACCAATAGATTTCATTACCACCACCTCCTGAGGAGGTGGCATTGTTATTCGCATTTCTCAGAAGAGGAAATGAAGGCTCAGAACCTAGAGTGGAACCCAGAACTGTGTGCCATAGGACACGCTTCACTCATTCACTTACTCATCCATTCAACAAATATTTACTGAGAGCAAATTACAAGCCTGGGGATACAGCAGTAAGCAAATTAAAGATTCTTACCTTCAAAGACTTTAGCGATACGTAGATGAATTGACACTATTCTAGTGAGAAATATTTGTCAAATGAATGAAGTTTGGACAAATGCAGCCCAGGCCTATACCAATATTATTATTGTATCATCATCACTACCATCTCACAACCACATACGTGTCCCCACTGTGGTTTTCACTCCAAGAGAGAAAAAGCCAAGGACATGTTATCAAGCCTCCTACAGGGAGAAGCAGGAAGTCTGCAGCTCCACCCTGACTGCCCCGGTTATATCAGGGGCCAGTTTATCAAAGGTGGCCGTGGTGGGCTGTGGATTCATTTCCTCCTCCCTCGTTCAGGAAGGACTACAGTAGGGAGTGACTGTAAACCCCATGGCCTGGGGAGGGTGGACTCTAGAATGTGTTTTTGCCATCTCTGCAGGAAGACAGAGCTTCTCCCGCTGACGAAGCCAGGAAGGGATGCTGCCAGCCCCAGATACCGGGGAGAACAGAGGTGATTTTCAGGCTGAAAATATAGAGAAGGAAGATCTGTCTGTAACTCCACAGGGGCTGGTTTGTTTTTTAAATGCTTGTGTTCTGAATCTGGTCACACTGTAAAATCTGTTTGGATCATCACAGGAATTACAGATGGGAAGGACCTATGAGGTCATCTCTCCCAGCACTGCCTGTGGAGGATTCATCTCCACACAATACTCTAGGAACACTTTTTCCAGCCTGGTTTAGATGTCCCGGAGGAACACGCTTCCGCCCTGTCCCTCAGGAGCCAATTCCAAAATCCACACGCAGTACGTTTTAGACTAAAGATGTGGCCTGGGTGGGGGTCTGTTTTTAATTATCCAAAGCACTGAACAGAAGCCTGGTGTCATAAAAAATTGCTGAGGGCCCTCTCCTGCTTTTCCCTATGGTGCCTTCCCACCCTGCGAGGCTGCACACTCAACTGGGAGGCACCAGCCCTGTGGCAGGGTTTCAGAGCTCATGGGAGGTGCCAGGTGGCGGGACTGACGCAGCTCAGCAGGGTGTGCCATGGGTCTTGGGTTGGCCAATCATCCTAAGCACATGCAACCAGGGAAACAATGCTTTCTAAACCAAGCTGTTGTTCCTGCAGCCTCACACAAGGCTTTTTCTAAATCCAGCCTTCCTGCCTAACACCCTTCCCAGACTTAGGGGTAATCATTTATGGACCCAAAGATTTAGCTGCAAGATGTTCGTCACAGTGTTGTTTATGACTGTGAAAAGTTCAAAACCAGTCTTCGTGCCCAGTGATAGAATACTGGTTAAACAAATCATGAACAAACCATATAATGTATAGAACATTATGAAGTCATTACAAATACTGCCTCAGGGGAGTACTAATGATGGATTTTTTCATCATACTCCTAAGTGAAAAAAGAGAGGTTATAAACGCTTGTATCACACACTCTGTATATTTTTCTAAAATACATGCCTGAAAAACAAGATATTGACATGATTATCTCATAGTAAAGTGACAAGTGATCTTTTCTTCCCTGTTACCTTTCAACTTTTTCTACAGTGAAAATGTGTCACTTTTGCCATTAGATGTAGAAATGTCATTTACAACATTAAATGCTCCTTCCTTTTGAATGGCTGCATCTCCCACCTTCATCATTAAGAGGATCCCTATAATCAGAGAAGGAAATGGGAAAGACAATTAGCCCCTCTCTCCTCAGCTGCCTGCCAGGTAGCCTGGGTGTGAGCCTGTCTCTAGGAGTGCTAAGCTGATGACAACAGCAAGCTGTGATTCAATCCCACAGTAGCTCCATCATTAACTTACTAAATGGGCTTCTGGAAGTTTGAAAGGGTAAATGCCCTTCCCACTGCAGAGAACAGTAGGGCCAAGGAATTTGATGCTTATCTGTGGAAACAAGAAAACCGGCCCAGGGTTTTCTGATGTAGCATCGTATGTTCCAAACCAGAAGGGACCTTAGTGAAGATCTGTAGGTAGCTATTGTAACATTTTCTCTGTGAGGAGGAGATGGAGACCCAAAAGAGCCAAGTGTCTTATTCTTATATATACAAACCATGTTGGCCAAGCCAGGACTGGACCCTGAATTCTACTCTAACTCTGTCTCCAATGTTCTGTCTCTCTTTTATTTGCTCCTCAAACCCTTACTCATACTTCATGGTCTGGCTCAAGCATCATCTTCTTAGTGAATTCTCCACTGTCCCTAGGCATAATTAGTCTTGCATCTCTTTTATCACTGTCCCTAACATGTAATTCTATTGTTGTATTTTCTATACTACATTGCAAGGAGGTATTAGGAGTATGATGAGGTGTGTGAATAGTCCCATGACATTCTGCAAAGACCATAGCCTTACAGCAAGATGCAGAAGAATTTGAATCCCCACTGTATAACTTAGTATCACCCTGGACACACGATTACACTTCTTTGAGTCTCACCTGATACCCATAGTTACTTTGCTAGGTTGTTGATATCATTAGAGCTCATGATTGCAAAGTTTATGGCACATAGTAGGTGCTCACTAAATCACGGTCCTCATTATTATATTTCCTTGACTGGACAGACAGTAAGTCAGGGACTACATTCTGCTCAATTGTTCCTCCACATAGCAGCTGAGAAGACAGGCCACATGAGAGCTTCAGCTGACCCCTGAGGGGAAGGAAGGCGAGGAAAGAACTCTAGGCCCCTCACATTCAAACAAATGAGCTTACCACAATACATTAGTCTCCCCATTCTTCCTAAAGTAGAGAAAAGGATGAGGGTCTCACTAATGACATTGTCCTGCCTGCATCTACTCAGGAGGCTAAAGCAGAAAGCAAACTATTCAAAACAACGATGGCACCAGGGTTCTCCAAGAGCCCAGGGACAGAACTTAGGCAGGAACAGTGGCACTGCCCACCAGCATATAGAGGAGTCCTGCAGGCTGTGGCCACTGGTCTTGGGCACTGGATGGAGAGATGGTGGCAGACTACAGATATGCCAAGCCACCCTCAGTCAGTACACTCCCCTGCCCAGAACTGGGAGTGCCAAACTAGCAAGGGCATTGGCAGAATTTACCAGTTGAGAGTGCAGAGTAGGGACAGATTCTTGATGAAAGAACAGGAAAGGACCCTCCTTGCACAGGAGAACAGACATACCTCTATCTTTTTTCCATCTGTGCCAGGCCCTTAGGTAGGGCTTTCCACCTTCAATCTCAGCTTGAGCAGCACCTCCTTGGGGAAGCCATCCCTGATGCCCTGCGCCCCCTTTAATTACCATTGTATTTCACAACGCACTATAGCAGTCTATTTATTTACCTATTTTTTCCACCTAGATTTGTAAACACATACAGGCAGGCGCATGTCTGTATCCCTGGTGTCCCACCACACTGCCTGGTCCATAATTTGGTGCCCAATAAATAACAACAGAATGAATGAATGGTGAAAGAACTTTGTAACTTGAAAATGACCATTATTATCATAGGTCATGATTCAATATTTGAAACATTATAGCACTGAGAGTAAGCATGTACTTTCTCTTTTTCTTTCTCTCCATTCAGATGCACATACACACATATGCACTTGTATACACCCAACCATCAAACCAATAATTTAGGAATAATAAAATTAAATACTTATTGTGCACCTAAAAACTGCCAAGGACTTTTCTAGGTGCTTAGGACACCAGTGAGCAAAACAACAACAAACACTTGGATAAAATATGCCATTCTCATACTTACTTTAAAAACCTGCCATACAGCCATGGTGAGGATCTTACACATGAAGTTTGTATTTAGAGTTAGATTCCTTAAGATTCTGTTTTGATTCAGAAATTTTCAAGAGTAGAGATCATCATGGAATCTTCAAAAGCAGTGCAATTGGGAGATGATTTGCCCTTCACTATAGCAAAGACCGCGACTTTCTGCAGATGACATTGACTGTAAATGTCCCCTGGAGACACCACTTTGCCAAACGCTGGACATACCCCCTTGACTTTCAATGTTCTCTTTAGGGTGAGAGCATAAACAAATGGATTCCCTTTTTCACCTGTATCTTCAACTTTTATCAAAAGAGAGCTGAGCTTACCTATCTATTTTTCTCCTTAACAATGGAAATACAGTTTTTATGAACATCATCTTCAGTTTATCCTTCAGCTTTTAAAGAAACAGATTGAATCCCATACTTTCCCCTCCTCTGGCTAAGATAGGGACACTCCCCATCTGTTGGCTGCCTTTCCATGCAACAGGCCCATCTACTGAGATCACTAAATTGCTCTTGGTGAGTCTGTTAGTTTTGTGTGCAGATGGAAATTCTATTCTACTCCTGCTGAATGAAGAGACGTAATCCCAATCATTCGTGGTTTACAGGGATGACGCTAGTCAAAAGGAAGATGGGATGAAAGGTTACAGATGTTCTGTGCCCATTTTTTATCACTATCTGGGAAATGATTCCAACGTATCTGTTTGGCTCTTGGCAAGTGAGCAGTGCCATCTTACCATGTAGAGTCATGTCATCAAGAATTTATTGTGAGTGAGTGATCTGGGATGGCCACATGCAGTGTAGAAGAATCAAAAGAAGTTCACAGTACCTGTCCTCAGAAAGGGATTAACTCCTTTATTGAGGAAACCAAAATTAGATAGTTGAACAATTAGGAGATGCTAATTGTTCGTTTAGAGCTAACTGAAGTATTTGGAGAAATGGAGGAAGAGATCTCTGGGCTGAGGCAACTCTCAGAAGACTTCACAGAACTGATGGACTTCAGCTTCCCCTTGCAGATGTAATTTTGGATCAGAGTGAACTTCCAGAAAGACAAGCAAAAGCATCATCAGAAGAGCTGTGTGATGGGAGAGTGAGGAGACCATCCAGCCCTCCAAATGGATGGCCCCTGTGGAAAAGAATGAGAAGTTTAGAAAGGAGAGTTTAAGTCAAACTGTAGATGTTATTAAATGCTGAGCTGAGGGGTTTAGATTTCATCTGATGTACAATAAAAGGCCATTGTCCAGTTGTGAATAGAGGAGCAGTATGATGAAAGTGATCAGAGAAATATTCATTAGGCAGCAGCCTTCACAATGGTCTAGGAAAGAGAATGGAGTTTAAAAAAAAAACACAAATCAATCAGAAGGAGGAGCCGTCAAGAAGTTCAGTTAGAGTCACAGCACTGTGATATCAGAGAGAAGTTGACACATTTAAGAAATTGTGAAAGAACAAGTGATTAAAAATTAGGGTAGATTAAAGATAGGAGGGGAGGAAGAAACGTAATTCTAGAAAGGGCTGACAAGAAACTCCAGAAATACAATATTTGCAACATTTATAACAGCCTCAGTAAAGTACAAAGCCCATATGAATCAATAATAAAATGAAAAACAAATTAAAAACACAACAAAGGATATGAACATGCAATTTTTCAAAGACATCTAAATGGCTATTAAATATATGAAGTCATGTTTCACCACACTAAGGAATGTAAATACAAACAATAACAAGCTGCTTTTGCTTGTTGATTTGGGTAAAAATAATAATGATTCTTCAATGATAATAATGAGTGTTTACAACTAATACACTGCTCAGGGGAAGGTTATCTAATGTAACCTTTCTGGACAGCAATTTAGCACTATCAAAAAGCTAACCAATATGTTTATTCACCCTGGGCCCAGGTCTCATGTCTGAGTGTGTACATCAAAGCCTTACTCATGGGAGATATAATTGAAAACAAGCGAAATGCTCAATAATAAGATGTTGGATGTAAAAAGTAGAGACTACTGTATAGAAATTAGAATCACCGAACAAAAATATTTAACACATGGGAAAATGTGCATAATATGTTTTTAAGTAAAAAGAGATTATAAACATTTTGCACAATATGTTCCTAATTTTTAAAAATCTGCATATATATAATGCAATATGTAGATGACCTTAGATTCTAATTCAAAAACATTAACTGTAAAAAGATTCTATTGACACAGTCAGAAAAATCAAATATGGACGCAGTACTAGATGAAATTGAGGATTTATTGTCAGTTTTGTTAGGTATAGTAATGACATTTTAGTTATAATTTTTAAAAGCTTTCTGTGTTGGAGATACATACTGAATTGATCTTACAGGGTAAAATTATCTGAACTTTAGGATTTGCTTTACAATGTTCAAAAATAAAGGAATCATGTAAAACAAGAATGACAAAATGTTGATTATTATTCATTATACAGTTCTCTATTTAAAGATCCCCATAACAGAAATGTTGACTAAAAAAGGAAGGCAAAACTCTACCACATTTTCAAAATAATGTGGGTGCATGCATAGACAAAGTTGGAAATTGTATATACCAAAATAGTTATTATTTTTCCCTAGAAAGTAAGTCATTTTTATTTGCTGGGTTTTAAAAAATATTTTTTGATTTTCTACAACGAACATATATCATTTTTGTAATCAAAATAACTCTGAAAGCTATTTTTAAGGTTTCTTTGGCTTTTGCATTAAAGAGGTAAAGAAAACAGTGACACCAATAGCTGAAATGGAGAATATGAGAACTAGAGAGTATTTGGGAGGCAAACATACTCAAAACAGAACTTGTAGAGGTGGGTGGTGACAGTGGATATCTGCATAAAGAGTTCCAGACTCAGTTGGGAAGGAGAGCTAAGATGAAGAAGGGATTAGATAAGATAAGGGCCTGAGTTTAAACCTCAGAAGTACACTAATATCATATACAACAGTCTTACAGACTTACTTGGAGATAATGGTTTTGAAAATTGAAGTTGGTTTATTCTCTCATTCATTTTTTCTACCTGGCCTAGGCACTGTTCTTGTTGCTGGGAGCACAGTGGTGAAACAGTGAGGCTTAAATTAGTCCTTGTGGACTTTCAAACTAGCAGAAGAGAGATTAAACCAAAACTACACAAATAGACCATTGTAATAACTGTTACGAAAGAGAAGTACCAGGTGCCGTGGGAGTCTGGAACAGAAAGACTCAATACAGTCCTGAGAGGTTCTGGGGAACTTCCTCAAGGATGTTTGTTCCTGAAGGATAAATAGGGGTTTAGCAAGAGAGGGGGCAGGAACATTCAAAGAGTCAAGTTTACCCAAAGGCCTTGATACTGAAAGAAATGTGGTAATTTGAGGGACTAAGAGAAAGCCAGTATAGTCCAGAGCAGAAAGTAACTGATAGAGAGGTCTGAGGTGAAACTGAAGAGGGAGGCCATAGAGAATATGCAGAGCCTGCCAGGCCATGACCATTGCTGCTATTCATTTTTATCTAAGCATACTGGCAACTCATTAAAGGAGTTCACCTAGAGAAATAATCCTGGCAGTGTGTAGCATGTTTCTGAAGAGTGGTCTTGGCTAGAGTGTTCAGAAGCATATTGAACTAGTCAAGACAGAAGAAACTGATGCTTTGGATTGAAATTGTGCCAGTTCAGGTGGAGAGAAGTAGGTAGATTGAAGATTTTTTTTTTATTATTGTACTTTAAGTTCTAGGGTACATGTGCACAATGTGCAGGTTTGTTACATTTGTATACATGTGCCATGTTGTTGTGCTGCACCCATTAACTTGTCATTTACATTAGGTATATCTCCTAATGCTATCCCTCCCCCTTCCCCAAACCCATGACAAGCCCCAGTGTGTGATGTTCCCCACCCTGTGTCCAAGTGTTCTCATTGTTCAATTCCCACCTATGAATGAGAACATGTGGTGTTTGGTTTTCTGTCCTTGCGATCGTGTGCTCAGAATGATGGTTTCCAGCTTCATCCATGTCCCTACAAAGGACATGAACTCATCCTTTTTTATGGCTGCATAGTATTCCATGGTGTGTATATGCCAGATTTTCTTAATCCAGTCTATCATTGATGGACATTTGGGTTGGTTCCAAGTCTTTGCTATTGTGAAGAGTGCCGCAATAAACATATATGTGCATGTGTCTTTATACCAGCATGATTTATAATCCTTTGGGTATATGCCCAGTAATGGGATGGCTGCGTGAAATGGTATTTCTAGCTGTAGATCCTTGAGGAATTGCCACACTGTCTTCCACAATGGTTGAACTAGTTTAGAGTCTCACCAACAGTGTAAAAGTGTTCCTATTTCTCCACAACCTCTCCAGCACCTGTTGTTTCCTGACTTTTTAATGATCACCATTCTAACTGGTGTGAGATGGTATCTCATTGTGGTTTTGATTTGCATTTCTCTGATGGTTGTGATGATGAGCATTTTTTAATGTGTCTGTTGACTGCATAAATGTCTTCCTTTGAGAAGTATCTGTTCATATCCTTCGCCTGCTTTTTGATGAGGCTGTTTGGTTTTTTATTGTAAACTTGTTTAAGTTCTTTGTAGATTCTGGATATTAGCCCTTTGTCAGATGGGTAGATTGTAAAATTTTTCTCCCATTCTGTAGGTAACCTTTTCACCCTGATGGTAGTTTCTTTTGCTGTGCAGAAGCTCTTTAGTTTACTTAGATCCCATTTGTCAATTTTGGCTTTTGTTGCCATTGCTTTTGGTGTTTTAGTCATGAAGTCCTTGCCCATTCCTATGTCCTAAATGGTATTGCCTACATTTCCTTCTAGGGCATTTATGGTTTTAGGTCTAACATTTAAGTCTTTAATCCATCTTGAATTAATTTTTGTATAAGGTGTAAGGAAGGGATCCAGTTTCAGCTTTCTACATATGACCAGCCAGTTTTCCCAGCACCATTTATTAAATAGGGGATCCTTTCCTCATTTCTTGTTTTTGTCAGCTTTGTCAAAGATCAGATGGTTGTAGATGTGTGGTATTATTTCCAAGGGCCCTAGTCTGTTTCATTGGTCTGTATCTCTGTTTTGGTACCAGTACCATGCTGTTTTGGTTACTGTAGCCTTATAGTATAGTTTGAAGTCAGGTAGCGTGATGCCTCCAGCTTTGTTCTTTTTGCTTAGGATTGTCTTGGCAATGCTGGCTCTTTTTTGGTTCCATATGAACTTTAAAGTAGTTTTTTCCAATTCTGTGAAGAAAGTTATTTGTAGCTTGATTGGGATGGGATTGAATCTATAAATTACCTTGGACAGTATGGCCATTTTCACAATACTGATTCTTCCTATCCATGAGCATGGAATATTCTTCCATTTGTTTGTGTCCTCTTTTATTTCATTGAGCAGTGGTTTGTAGTTCTCCTTGAAGAGGTCCTTCACATCCCTTGTAAGCTGGATTCCTAGGTATTTTATTCTCTTTGAAGCAGTTGTGAATGGGAGTTCACTCATGATTTGGCTCTCTGTTTGTCTATTACTGGTGTATAGGAATGCTTGTGATTTTTGCACATTGATTTTGTATCCTGAGACTTTGCTGAAGTTGCTTATCAGCTTAAGGAGATTTTGGGCTTAGACGATGCGGTTTTCTAAATATACAATCATGTCATCTGCAAACAGGGACAATTTAACTGCCTCTTTTCCTAATTGAATACCCTTTATTTCTTTCTCCTGCCTGATTGCCCTAGCCAGAACTTCCAACACTATGTTGAATAGGAGTAGTGAGAGAGGGCATCCCTGTCTTGTGCCGGTTTTCAAAGGGAATGCTTCCAGTTTTTGCCCATTCAGTATGATGTTGGCTGTGGGTTTGTCATAAATAGCTCTTATTATTTTGAGATACATCCCATTAATACCTAGTTTATTGAGAGTTTTTTTTTTTTAGCATGAAGGGCTGTTGAATTTTGTCAAAGGCCTTTTCTGCATCTATTGAGATAATCATGTCGTTTTTGTCTTTGGTTTATATGATGGATTACGTTTATTGATTTGCATATGTTGAACCAGCCTTGTATCCCAGGGATGAAGCCAACTTGATCATGGTGGATAAATGGTTTGGTGTGCTGCTGGATTCGGTTTGCCAGTATTTTATTGAGGATTTTTGCAACAATGTTCATCAAGGATATTGGTCTAAAATTCTCTTTTTTTGTTGTGTCTCTACCAGGTTTTGGTATCAGGATGATGCTGGCCTCATGAAATGAGTTAGGGAGGCTTCCCTTTTTTTCTGTTGATTGGAATAGTTTCAGAAGAAATGGTACCAGCTCCTCTTTGTACCTCTACTAGAATTCGGCTGTGAATCTATCTGGTCCTGGACATTTTTTGTTTGGTAGGCTATTCATTATTGCCTCAATTTCAGAGCCTGTTATTGGTCTATTCAGGGATACAGCTTCTTCTTGGTTTAGTCTTGGAAGGGTGTATGTGTCCAGGAATTTATCCATATCTTCTAGATTTTTGAGTTTATTTGTGTACTGTTACTAAATAATGCAAACTGTAGTTTGTATTTCTGTGGGATCGGTGGTGATATCCCCTTTATCATTTTTTATTGTATCTATTTAATTCTTCTCTGTTTTCTTCTCTATTATTCTTGCTAGTGGTCTGTCAATTTGTGTCTCTATCTCCTTCAGTTCTCTAAGGACTTGCTTTATGAATCTGCGTTCTCCTGTATTGGGTGTGTATATATTTAGGATAGTTAGCTCTTCTTGTTGAATTGATCCCTTTACCATTATGTAATGGCCTTCTTTGTCTCTTCTGATCTTTGTTGGTTTAAAGTCTGTTTTATCAGAGACTAGGATTGCAACCCCTGCTTTTTTTGTTTTGTTTTGTTTTGTTTTCCATTTGCTTGGTAGATCTTCCTCCATCCCTTTATTTTGAGCCTGTGTGTCTCTGCATGTGAGATGGGTCTCCTGAATACAGCACACTGATGGGTCTTGACTCTATCCAATTTGCCAGTCTGTATCTTTTAATTGGAGCATTTAGCCCATTTACATTTAAGGTTAATATTGTTATTTGTGAATTTGATCCTGTCATTATGATGTTAGCTGGTTATTTTGCTTGTTAGTTGGTGCAGTTTCTTCCTAGTATCAATAGTCTTTACAATTTGGCATATTTTTGCAGTGGCTGTTACTGGTTGTTCCTTTCCATGTTTAATGCTTCCTTCAGGAGCTCTTGTAAGGCAGGCCTGGTGGTGACAAAATCTCTCAGCATTTGCTTGTCTGTAAAGGATTTTATTTCCCCTTCACTTATGAAGCTTAGTTTAGCTGGATATGAAATTCTGGGTTGAAAATTCTTTTCTTTAAGAATGTTGAATATTGGCCCCACTCTCTTCTGACTTGGAGAGTTTCTGCTGAGAGATTCACTGTTAGTCTGATGGGCTTCCCTTTGTAGGTAACCCACCTTTCTCTCTGGCTGCCCTTAACATTTTTTCCTTCATTTCAACTTTGGTGAATCTGACAATTATGTATCTTGGAGTTGCTCTTCCCGAGGAGTATCTTTGTGGTGTTCTCTGTATTTCCTGAATTTGAATGTTGGCCTGCCTTGCTAGGTAGGGGAAGTTCTCCTGGATGATATCCTGAAGAGTGTTTTCCAACTTGGCTCCATTCTCCCATCACTTTCAGGTACACCAGTGAGATGTAGATTTGGTCTTTTCACATAGTCCCATATTTCTTGGAGGCTTTGTTCACTTCTTTTTACGCTTTTTTCTCTAAACTTCATGTTTCATTTCATTCACTGATACCGTTTCTTCCACTTGATCAAATCGGTTAATGAAGCTTGTACATTCATCACATAGTTCTCATGCCGTGGTTTTCAGCTCCATCAGGTCATTTAAGGTCTTCTCTGTGCTGTTTATTTAGTTAGCCATTCATTTAATCTTTTTTCAAGGTTTTTAGCTTCTTTGCAATGGGTTCGAACATCCTCATTTAGTTTGGAGATGTTTTTTATTACCGATCCTCTGAAGCCTACTTCTGTCAACTGGTCAAAGTCATTCTCTGTCCAGCTTTTTTCTGTTGCTGACAAGGAGCTGCATTCCTTTGGAGGAGAAGAGGTGCTCTGGTTTTTAGAATTTTCAGCTTTTCTGCTCTGGTTTCTCCCCATCTTTGTGGTTTTATCTACTTTGGTCTTTGATGATAGTGACATACAGATGGGTTTTTGGTGTGGATGTTCTTTCTGTTTGTTAGTTTTCCTTCTAACAGTCAGGACCCTCAGCTGCAGGTCTACTGGAGTTTGCTGGAGGTCCACTCCAGACCCTGTTTGCCTGGGTATCAGCAGCAGAGGCTGCAGATCAGCAAATATTGCAGATCAGCAAATGTCGCTCCCTGATCCTTCCTCTGGAAGCTTCATCTCAGAGGGGTCAGTTGGCCCCTACTGGGAGGTGTCTCCCAGTTAGGCTACCCAGGGGTCAGGGACCCACTTGAGGAGGCAGTCTGCCTGTTCTCAGATCTCAAACTCCATGCTGGGAGAACCACTACTCTCTTCAAAGCTGTCAGACAGGGAGGTTTAAGTCTGCAGAAGTTTCTCCTGCCTTTTGTTCAGCTATGCCCAGCCCCCAGAGGTGGAGTCTACAGAGGCAGCCAGGCCTCCTTGAGCTGCGGTGGGCTCCATCCAGTTTGAGCATCCTGGCTGCTTTGTTTACCTATTCAAGCCTCAACAATGGCAGATGTCCCTCCCCCAGCCTCCCTGCTGCCTTGCAGTTCAATCTCAGACTGCTGTGCTAGCAGTGAGTGCGGCTTTGTGGGCGTGGGAACCTCCGATCCAGGCATGGGATATAATCTCCTGGTGTGCTGTTTGCTAAGACCATTGGAAAAGTGCAGTATTAGGGTGGGAGTGTCCTGATTTTCCAGGTACTGTCTGTCATGGCTTCCCTTGGCTAAGAAAGGGAATTCCCCAACCCCTTGCCCTTCCCAGGTGAGGCAATGCCCTGCCCTGCTTTGGCTCACACTCCGTGGGCTGCATCCACTGTCCAGTGAGATGAACCTGGTACCTCAGTTGCAAATGCAGAAATCACCCATCTTCTACATTGCTCACTCTGGAAGCTATAGACTGGAGCTGTTCCCATTTGGTCATCTTGGAACCGGGTAGAGAATATTGAATGATTTTTAAAATTCCCAAAGGGGAGGAAGAACTGGCCAAAGAAACTGAGAAGTAGCCAGAGAAGTTGGAAGGGTCAGGAGACCAACCTTAAGGAAGGAATGTTTTTCCAGAAGGAAGGAATGGTCAAATACATTGGATGCTACCCAGTGGCACCCATTGGATTTAGTAGAATCCAAGTGACTGGTGACTTTGACTTTGCAAAGTCAGACTGGGTTGGGTATTCAAATATCGACTGGGAGATGTCGGAGAAGGAATGGAGACAGTTTACACATATAGATGTCTTCTGGGAAAGAAGGAGACAGAGAGATGAAAGGGGCAGATTTTTAAAGATGAGAGAAGTCTGAACTTGTGTTTGGGAAAAGTCCTGGAAAGAAAGGAGGTTAAAAAACATGAGAAGTGCTAATCTAAGGTTTCTCAGAGGTAAGAGGAGATGGATGATGTGGTTTAGATGTTTTTCCCTTCCAAATCTCATGTTGAAATGTGATCCCTAATGTTGGAGGTGGGGCCTATTAGAAGGTGGTTGGATCATGGGGGAAGATCCCTCACAAATGGTTTAGCTCCATCCCTTTGGTGATAAATGAGATCTTGCTCAGCTAGTTCATGTGAAATCTGGTTGTTTAAAAGTCTGAGCCAGGTGTGGTGGCTCACACATCTAATCCCAGCACTTCGGGAGGCTGAAGCAGGTGGATCATGAGGTCAGGAGATCAAGACCATCCTGGCTAACATGATGAAACCTCATCTCTACTAAAAATACAAAAAATTAGCCGGGCATGTTGGCGTGTGCCTATAGTCACAGCTACTCAGGAGGCTGAGGCAGGAGAATCACTTGAACCCAAGAAGCGGAGGTTGCAGTGAGCCAAGACCATGCCGCTGCACTCCAGCCTGAGTGATAGAGCAAGACTCTGTCTCAAAAAAAAAAACTTTGGAATTTCTCCCCCTTGCTCCCTTTCTCCAGCTCTTGCCATGTGATGCCTGATCCCCCTTTGACTTCAACCATGATTATAAGCTTCCTGAGGCCCTCACCAGAAGCATCACACTTCTTGTACACCCTGAAGAACTGTGAGCCACTTAAACCTCTTTTCTTTATAAATTACCCAGTCTCTGGTGTTTCTTTATAGCAATGCAAATGGACTAATACATAGCACAGTGGGGAACTGATCCAGACAGAAAGTACTCTTTTTTTTTTTTTAATGTATCTTTTTAAAAAAATTTATTATACTTTAAGTTCTGGGATACATGTGCAGAATGTGCAGGTTTGTTACATAAGTATACACGTGCCATGGTGGTTTGCTGCACCCATCAACCCGTCATCTACATTAGGTATTTCTCCTAATGTTATCCCTCCCCTACCCCCACAACCCCTGACAGGCCCCAGTGTGTGATGTTCCCCTCCCTGTGTCCATGTGTTCTTATTGTTCAATTCCCACTTATGAGTGAGAACATGCAGTGTTTGGTTTTCTGTTCTTGTGTTAGTTTGCTGAGAATGATGGTTTCCATCTTTATCCATGTCCCTGCAAAGGACATGAACTCAAGAAAGGATTCTTTTGACATAGCAGGAGGCAAGGAGTTGAGATGGCAACGGAGAAGGTAGTTTTGTAGACGTACTGTCAGAAACATGGAGGAATTCTTTTCCAATCCCATGTGGTTTCTCTGAGAAGTGAAAGGGCAATTGTATTTATTTGGTGCTAGTAGGGTGTGTGTGTTTGCTAAGAGGAGAGTGAAGGGAAGATCGACTGGCAGAGAAGGATTAAAACAGTCAGGGCACAGAGTGGGGGAATAAACTAACTAGAGAACTAAACAAGTGAGAAGAGGAGAAGCTGAGCCAAAGTCAAAAGGAGGCTGAGTTCCAAACATGGCAGAATGACGAGAGGAGGGGCATCCACTTCTGAAGTCATCTATACACTGGAATTCCTGTGCACATTCATTTGTTCATTTAATAAATACAAAGTGAAAACCTACTACATGCCAAATCCTGCTAGAGACACTGAAAGTACCTGGTGAACAAAATAGATACAACCACGACCTCATGGAGCTTACAGTTTGGAAGAACAGAGAAATTCACTTAATATTAACACTATTAATTAATTTCAAATAAAACCAAGTTTTCTCCAAAACTCTCCATCCTTTCTCCTCTTTTTATCCCCTATAGTGTTACTGGAAAGGGGTCCTGATCCAGACCCCAAAAGAAGGTTCTTAGATCTCACACAAGAAAGAATTCAGGGCGAGGCCACAGAGTAAAGTAAAAGCAAGTTTATTAGAGAAGTAAAGAACCAAAAGAATGGCTACTCCATAGGCACAGCAGGGCATTCCCAAAAGCAAGACGAGGAGCATGCCCACCTTAGGTGCAATGCCTGTTTATATATAAGCTAGCAAGGCAAAAAATCATGGGGAAGATGTGCTTTACTACAAGGGCTCGTGACAAAGGACTGTTAAGCTTTGTGTAACTACTGTCTTTTGCAATAACCTATATTATTATCTTTAAAGTGAAACTTAAACTAAGAACTATTTTGTTCTTATGATATTCAAGCATCTGGACATTTCTTGGGTCTGTTACATCCTGGATCTGTTCAGTAAACAGTATTAACCTGTTCCCTTAACTGTAAACATCCTGTGACTAAGAATGCCAACCTCCTGGGAATGCAGACCAGCGGGTCTCAGCCTCATTTTACACAGACCCTATTCAAGATGGAGTTGCTCTGTTCCAACTCCTCTGACAGTAGCACTTACCAGTGGCTATCATACTACATCGTTTGCTTATATGCTTTGCTTAGTATCTTACTCCCTCCAGGTTTTCAACCCTAGCCACTCATTTTAGGTTTCACTACTCCTCTCTCTGCATTTTGAGTCCATGGTGACTATGTCCCTCCTACTCACTTACGATAAGCCATAAACAGTTCCAACACCAGGCTCATCCATCACTATGAAATTATCTGTGGATGCTTTTTGTGGTGACATTTGGGTGTTGGTACTTGCAAAAATGTGGCTGTTCTTATGAAGCATTTGTAGTTAAATCCCAGCTCCAGCACTCACTCTTGGTTCAACCATTAACTGTTTAATCTCTGGGCACAGTTTCCTCATCTGTAAAATGGGCATTATAATCCCTACCCATAAGAGTGTTGGAAGGATTAACTTAGTGTGCACCACATCCTTGGTACACTGATGGTGCTTTATAAATGATAATTTCCCCAGTCCTTCTCTGACTCACTGTTTGGCCTGCTGTTACCAACTCCCAAAGTAATGTGACCAGGGACGCTTCACTCGTTTCTCTTCTACTGCCCTAGAACAAAGGGAACATAATGAAGAGCAGATACATTATTTGATATCAGCTTCAAAAACACACTGTGTTTGATGTGTGATGCTGATGTGTGATGCTCAGTCTATTAGATATTAATGTTACACGCCAGGCTTTGCGCTGTTTATATTGGTAACATGGCCCTAACCAGAATCCCAGCTGGAAGAATTAAAATGTGGACTTTCTGTTGTTGGGTATTTTTCCCTTCCTACTGCCAGGTTGAGGTCGAATAAGCATACAAAGTAACAGCCTTCAGCTGGGTCTACTGAGCTTCCAAAATGCTAGAAACGGGGTCTAGGGACATGCGCTGCCTCCTCACCTCCAGGCTACCTTGGGTGCTCCGTGGATTCTGTTTCTGAGGGCGAATCTACTATCCCTCCCTTGTGCCTGCCCCACTGCAAGCTCCCTAGGTTTTGCTTACAGAGACAGAGACATCAGGGAATAAGAGCTGTAGAAGGTGTGGTTATGGTTCCCAGTAATAATAAAGAGGAGAAGCAGAAAAAAAAAAAAAAAAAAAAAAAAAAGAAGAGGAGAAGAGGGGAAGGAGAAGCCAAATGAGAAAGAGGAATAAGGAGAAAAAAAAAAAAGGAAAGAGAGAGGGACCTAATGGTTCTTGAGCATTTTACTATATGTTCTAAACGCATTTCATTTCATTTTCACAGCAATCCTACAAAGTAAGTCCTTTGATCCTATAAGGACAGGCCTCCTTCCTGCACTCCTTTCTTTTTCCAAGCAATTTGGGTCATCAAACATGTTTCACCCCCCGCACTCAGAGAATCAAATCCAGACTCCATAGCATGCCACTCAGGGGCCTGCAAAGCAGTCCTCCGTAGTTGAAGGGACCGTGTAACACCAGCCAGACCCAGGCTCTTCAAAGGGAAAAAGGGAGTGCTATTATTACGCTAGACCCACAAATGAAAACCAATTGTCATGCGCTAACCAGGTGTATGGTTACACCACCCCCAGGTCCATCCTAAACCACCCACCCTGCAAGTTACTGCATTTCCCCAAATCTACTATGGCTGTTTATGCATGTGGAAAACTAACCAAACCTCACCCACCCCATCCCAAATTTAAAAACTCATCCCTCAATGCCTAGTTAAAAAGAAAAATGACTGTCTCCGTGAAGTCTGTGTTCGAGTCCAAGTTTGAGAACTCATCTCAAGTTCTCAAAGCCAGTTTGCTGAGTGGTGGGAGCCCAGACACTGTACCCGTGTTACACTCGTAGGTTTAAATCCCCGCATCACCACCTGCATACTGTGTAAGCATGGCCGTCATTCAGCACTCTATGCCTGGGCTCCCTTTTCTGTCATGTGGGATAATAATGTCTACTGCCCTGGGTGGCTGGGAGGGCTAATAAGTGACAGGGACTGACTCTGTACAAGGACTTCTGGTGGCATGTTTGCTGCAGAAAGATTTTGCCAAACCTACAGGCACAGATGTGCAAATGCTCATGCATGTACACATACATGTGCCCTGCCTGTAAGACATGAATTTTCTCCTTTGACGTAAAAAGAACCCACAAAAAACAAAGTTATCAAATGACATGTTAAATTTCCAAATGGAATGCTAAAGAGCTCAAAGACCATTTTGTCTATAGTAACACTTATTTTTTTATGATGATTTTGACATCATCTTAATCAATAGAGCAAATTAAAATTTCTTTTTCGTTGCTTTCTTTCTTTCTTTTATTTTTTCTGAGACAGTCTCGCTCTGTTGCCCAGGCTGATGTGCAGTGTCACGATCTCCGCTCACAGCAGCCTCTGCCTCCCAGGTTCAAGTGATTCTCCTGCTTCAGCCTCCCGAGTACCTAGGATTACAGGCGTGTGCCACCACACAAGTGAAAATTTCTAAGTCTCCTTCCAGGACCCAGATAATTTCATGAGCTATCCCACTTAGGCTTCTTGCTGGCAGGAACATGGGATGCTCTCAAGATGGCTTTTGTGAATAAGAAGAGTAGGCTCCTATCCATGTGATGCGATTGCAGAGGTCAGTAACATTTATTTTGCCTAAGACCTGCCCTATTAAAACGTTAATACTCCTGAGGTCTTTTCTGTCCTCAGTCATTTTCACCTCAGTGTGGAGGCATTTCAAACCCTTTATGAGTCAGGTCTTCAGAGAAGACACTGGCTATTCACAAGGATTGGAAGCAGGAAGTGCAGTGTGGAAAGGCGGGACTGCAGAGGCCTCAGGTGAATCGTGCCCACATCACAATATTGCTCAGAGCAAAACGCCCTTGCAAGCGGGTAAGCTGAGTCTGGGGCCGAACCTTCACCTAGGAGTGGCCGAGATAAACCTCCAAACACACACACACGTACTTGACTCAACTCAGTGTCATCTGGCTGCTTGAAGTCTCGGTTTACAATAACTTTTGTTATTGTTGTTATTCTCTGGCTGTCATGTTGAGGCTTTTTTCCCCCCACGGATTTTAATTGAATGTTTCGGAGGCGAGATGTTTCTAGTATTTAGTTTTGAACTTTTGCTTCATATTGTGACCAATTAAAATATCACTAACCGCAGAATACACTTTTCTTTTTCTTCAAGCATCACCCCCAACAGAGAGAATAGAGCTTCAACGCCAGAATATTATTTTCCATGCTGTTTTGACTTAAATAAGAGAAAAGGTTTTTTTGGTAAAGTTCTTTGAAAACTTTTTTGACAGCCCCATTTGTTGTTGTGGTTTTTTCTCCATTCCATGTATAGATTGGGTGACTCTGTTTTCTCTCTTCATGCCAAGCCTCCTTATGTAATATAAAGCAGCGATCTTCTGCATGACTGAAAGCCAGGCTATGGCAGACGATTTTTAAAGATAACACTAATATACAGATAGAGGATGTAAATCCATCTGAGCCCAGCCCTGCCAGCAGCCCTTCACTTCGATTCCCTTGTGGCTTCCTTTCCCTTTCCCCACAGATCTTCAGCGCATTCCTTGGGCTCCCAGCCACCTCTCAATGAAGAGCCTTGCCTTTCACCTCACAAACAAAATAGAGCTCATTATTGATGAAGAGCCCAGTGACTTGCCTCTCCATGCCTGAAATGCATCCATAACAGAACCCTTTCTTCCCTCCTCATCTTCTCTTCTTCAGGACCATATCCTTCTTCTATGCAGTTCCTCCTTTCCTTCGTTCCTCCTCCGACATTTGTCTAAAAATCATCACGCCCTTTCTCCCTGTGCGTTTTCATTCTCCCTCTCTTCACCATCTCTCAGACTACAAATGCATGCAAAATTCCTTCTTCATTCTAACAAAGTTCGCTGCAAACTCCCTGCCCAGGCTCTATCTGTCTCTTTTACTACCACCAGATTTCGGGAAAGAATAGTCCATGCTCTTTGCTTCAGCTTTCCCAGCTTCATTCACATATTGATCCACTGCAATTTGCATCTCACCATATTCCATTCTATTGACAGTGTCATAAAGATTCAAGCCTCAGACAAAAGTCAGGGAAGGCCCTTAGATTCAGGCAAGGACTTTAGTAATAACGACGATGGAGCAACTGAAAAAAATTTATTAAAATTCAACTTCCCCCTTTTAGGGAAAAAATAAAATGATTTTGTCTGTTTCCTGAGCCAAAACAAGTCAGGAAATGCCTAGACCCGGAGAAGCCTAGACACACCTCAGTGGTGGGTAGCAGTTGGGGCATGTCAGTGTTCACCTCTGTCCTTGACACTGACCCCATGAGAGATAACAAGAGAAATGGGTCTGAGATCCTGCCTTTCTGCAGGGAGCATGGAACCAGCTGGGAGGGAAATAGGCAAAAGAGAAAGCACAGGCCATTCTACCTCTCGCTTCTCTGGGTCTTCCAGGCTCACATGATTGTTTATGTGTGCGAAGAAGAAACAGAGGTCTCTACCTTTACATATGTTCACGCCCATTCTCCTCTGTCCTGCTCCCCTTCCTGTCTTTTCTCCAGTCTGGCTCTCTTTAATCCAGAAAGCAACAGTGGTTTCCTCTGCATGACACTGCCTCCATCATTTACAGCTGGAAATCGTCTTCTCTCTTCTGCTGAGTATAATTGCAAAAGTGGACGACAAATCAGGAAGTCAACTTCTTTCATGGGTCTGAAAAGAGGTATCTTCTTTTTTGTCAAGAAGGTAGAAAGACAATGGTTCTCTTCTTTCCCAATGGACTGTGACCTTCCTCCCTCACCCCATGCCTATAGTCTATAGAAGGCAATCTCAGGGATAAAGCTTCTAGTTGAGTTCTTGGCCTCTGTGCTGAAAATGCCAACCAATGTCTGGCAATGCCTCTTCTGATGTAGACTGGCCAGTAAACTGAGACCATCAATTCATTCCACATAAACCATAAAACAGCCAACAGATGACCAGTCATTAGACTTTCAGTCACTACTGACCCAGCCTGGACTTGAACCTGTGACCTCTAGGTAAAGGGTTTTAGGTTGCAATATTAATGCCTAAAGGGTCTGGAAGCCCTCAAAATCCTTACTTTTTAAATTAACGCTTTTGTAGTTAGTCACTGAGGGGAGAGAGAAAATGAAAGAAGACATGAACACCTGATTTCCTTAAGGGAAAGAGAAAAACTAGCAGAGGAGAAACTTGGTCTTACACGACTCAATCGATGAAGCTGTTGCTTTTTAAAGCTGTTGCTTTTTAAAGCGTGGTACCATTGGAAAGGTGGATGCCGCTTACTGTCACTCTACAGTGCTATTTGAAACACCTGCCTTGGCCTTAGCTCTGCTCCATTGATTGTCTTCATTTGCTTGCTTAACAACTGGGGGTGTTTATACCTTCGTAACAAAACTACTTTCCTGAACAGAACTGTGATAATGAAAGTTAATTCTCTTATCCCAAAAAACTCTCAAGAGTTTAAGTCCACTGCTTTGTTAATTCATTCCACCCAGACTATGAGGTTGAGAATAAATACTATTGTGCCCATTTCACAGATAGGGAATGTGGGAAGGTCAAAGGCTTAAGACAAACTTTGTTTCCACAAATCAAAAAGAGAGTCCTAGTAACGAGACAAACCTCGTTTACCTCTAAGTGCTGTCATGTACAAACCCTGTGACCTTGGGAAAGTTATGCGTCGTTTCTATTTCCTCATCTATAAATAAGGACAATCATATCCATAGGAATTTCTTGAGGGTGAATGAGACAACACATATAAAGATCACTACACAGTGCCCAGCTACACAGGGCTACTGCTCCACACAACGCCAGGCAGCTGCACAGACATTCATATCACGCACAAAGTTGACCGGGCAGGGTGGCTCACGCCTGTAATCCCAGTACTTTGGGAAGCCAAAGCAGGCAGATTACTTAAGCCCAGGAGTTCAAGCAACATTACGAAACCCCATCTCTACAAAAAATAAAAATGAAAAATAAAAAAATTAGCCAGTGTGGTGGTCTGTGCCTGTAGTACCAGCTACTCAGGAGACTAGAGGTAGGAGGATCACTTGAGCCCAGGAGTTCGAGGCTGTAGTGAGCCATGATTGCACCACTGTGCTCCAGCCTGGGTGTTGGAGTGAGACCCTGCCTCAAAAATAAACAAACAAACAAACAAACAGTGTGAATAATGCCCCTGGGAGTTGTGCAACTCAATAGCGGTGCCAGCCTGAGAGTCTGATGTGGAATACCTTCTAAGTATTAGCTATCATTATTAGTTTGGAAGTTTTTCTTCTGGCAACAGCAAAGCAGGTGGTTCAAATCAACCCTCTCTGACCACACGATAATATATGAAAAGAAACATTGGGTTGAGGACATTGGAAAGTCACCAAGGCAGTGAGAAATCACACTGCCAAGATCCTAGAGAGGAAGGAAGTCCAATTAAGGCTGCCTTTTCCCGGGGACAGTAGTTCCCAGAGAGTGGACATAGAGCAGGCAGCAGCACCTGGGAACTTGTTAGAAATGCAGAGCCTCAGGTTCCACCCCAGATCTACTGAATCAGAACATCTGGGCAAGACCCAGCAAGCTATGCTTTAACAAACCCTTGAGTGGACTGTGATGACCCTAAGGTTTAAAATCAGTAAGCTACAGGCACCTGAAATTCTGAAGGCACAGCTGAGACCCTGAGAAGCTGGGCAGGAATTCTGATGGTCTTGAGGCTCTGGGGAGTCTGAAATAGGGGTTCAAGCCCTGTCGAGAAGGTGGCATCCTGGAAAACACCCCAGGATATTAGTTGGGACCCCAAGACCACATCCAAGAAGGAAAAGTGAACTGGAAATATAGGATCCCTCACAGGGACTAAAGTTTCTTATCTCTCAATTCCTGATTGGGTAAAGACGGCCTGGGACTTGCTGGCGCCCTCAACCCAGCACCTGCCAGTAGCGATGGCAAACATTCAATCAAAACTAACTGAGCACTCACTTCTTTCTTGCTCTGTTACATCCCGCATGCTGGGGAAGTCAGCTGCCATGTCAGAGAAATTGCAAGCCCTATGGGGAGTCCATGTACTGAGAAACTGAGGCCTTGGCCTTCTACCAATGGCCAGGGGAGTGAACTAACTCCTGCAGCTTTGGTCAAGCCTTGAGGTGGTGATGCTTGGGCTGATACCCAAGTCCAAGCCCAAGGGAGAGCCTAACGAACCATCCAGCTAAACTGCACCTCAACACTGCTCCTAACGGAAACTGTGAGATAATAAATGTTCATTGTTAAAATAAAAAACAACTGGACACACAACCAAAAATACTAGGCATGTGAGGAGAAAAGACTTGACCAACAACCAAGATTTTATCTTAAAGACAAAACAAACAAACCTGTAGGCAATAGAGTTTTTAGACACATTTTAAAAATAACTATGCTTGACTGGGCACAGTGGCTCACACCTGTAATCCCAGCATTTTGGGAGGCTGAGGTGGGAGGATCACTTGAGGTCAGGATCACTTGAGACTAACCTGGCCAATGTGGTGAAATCCTGTCTCTACAAAAAGTACAAAAATTAGTTGGGCATGGTGGCAGGCACCTGTAGTCCCAGCTACTCGGGAGGCTGAGGCTAGATAATTGCTTGAACCCAGGAGGTGGAGGTTACAGTTAGCGTGAGCCCAGATCGCACCACTGCACTCCAGCCTGGTGACAGAAAGAGACTCCATCTCAAACAAAACAAAACAAAACAAAATAAAACAAGCAAACAAAAAAAGCTATGCTTAATTGTTCGAGGAATTATTACTGTTTCACCCTAAGTTCAAGATCACCCAACTCAAATGGGCCATCAGTCCTGTCCAACAATCCATACACATGATTTGGTCAAGTCAATCTCTTACTTTCTATAAGTGTACAAGTCATCTCTATGCTCTCTCACCCCACTTCCTGCTCACCCTTCACCTTCAGCATATGACCTCACCCACTTCACAGAGAACAGAGGCCATCCAATAAGAATGCACTGGCTTCTGATCCACAAACCTACAAGTAAGCTTTGCTTCTCTCTTTTTATGATAGAGGAGCTGTTCATCCTCTTACCTAGTCAATTCTTTGTTCTGCACATTACCCTTCATCCCCTCCCATCTTCACAGAAACCTTACACTATCAATGACTTTCACTTTCATATATGCAGACTCTCTTTCTCAAGCAAACCTTTCCCGCTGAACTTGTTAAATCATCTTAAGTCACATTTAAAAATACTTGCCAACTTCAGCCCTGCCTCTCTCTTCCTTCCCTTCACAGAAAAGTTTCTAGAAGAATTTTCTTAAGCTTACTGTTCCTTCGAGTACCACTCAGTACTCAGCTGTCTCCAGACAGAGGTCTGTCCCATGTCTCTAGGAAAATGTCTCTTGTTAAGGTCTCAGTGACTGAATTCCATGAACATTTTTCAGCTCACTTCTTCCCTGTCTTGGCGATGTTCCACAGTTAAGCACATCGCCTTCCTTAAGCATTTCCCCGTGGCTTATGTGGTATTCTGATTTTCTTCTTATCTCTGTCATTTCTAGTTGTTATTCTCCTTTTCAGGCATATTCCTGTCTATCTCATCATTAAATGTTGGAATTTTGTAGGTCTTGGTCTTTGACTCTATTTTCTATAAACTTTCTCCAGATAAGCTCATCCAAATGTACAGCTTTCATTGCCATGTATACATAACTTATTCCCTGACCATGTATACATAACTTATCTAGCCCAGATCACCTTTTTCCTCTCAAGACCCATAAATTGAACTACCTACTGGATCTTTTCTTCTCTGTCTGAAAAGCCTGATATCAGACTCAACAGGTCCAAAACCAAACTCATCATCTTTCCCCCCAAATATGGTATTCTCCAAGGATTTCTTCTCTCAGTAAATGGCCCGCATCCATCTAGACGTACAAGCTAGAAACCTAGATGTCACTCTTGACACTTCCTATGCTTCCCATCCCACCTATGACTGAGTTGTTCTAAATATTTAGAAGAAATTTATCTTCTAAATATTTCTCCAAGGTGGCTCCTTCTCTAACTTTATCATTACCACCCTAGTCCAAACCACCTCATCTGCCTGACCTCCTGCCAAGCTGACATTTTCCCCCTTGCTCTTAAGGAAAAAACAAACTTCTTACTTAATGTGGCTTTCAGGTTCTGCATGATTTGACCCCTACCTATCCCCCCAACCTCATCTCCAGTATCGCTTTATCTCCTTCTCAATCCACTGTGGACTCCTTTAATTCCACTGTTCTTGCCATGCTCCTTCCCATCACAGGGCTTTTACATGGGACTAGAACAGTCTTTCCTGCCCCTTTCAACTAGTTAATAACACGTCATTCCTCAGATCCCTGCTTAATTGATTATTACTTCGTCAGAGAAGCCTTTATTGATTTCCTAATTAAATAAAATCTCTTTATTATCTGTTTTCATGAAATATGTCCTTTGTGTCACTCTTTAGTGGTACTCAGTATAGTCTAATTGTGTGTATATACATGTATATATGTACATATGTGTATACCTGTGTATGTATATATAATAGTATATATGATAGTATAGTAGTATTCTCATATTTGTCTATTTGTGCTGACCACTATATATTCAGCATGTTTATAGTATATAGATACTCAATGAATAATCATTGAATAAATGAATACATAAATGACTAATCACATAAAGTAATATTATTATTCCAAAATGAGAAGATAGGCTTCTCTGATAAGTAAGAAACATCCTAGAAGAATACAATACTTGTGGCTCTAAGTTGGCATTCCAGGTCACCAATTAATAATAAATTTCTTTTCCCTTCCTATGTTTGGAACCAGTTGAGAAGTAGACACAGGAGAGAGATTGATGGAGATCAAAATATCAACTTAATTACTAATAAAGCTAAATCAGAGGGTAAGGCTTGACTAATGGCCACAACTGGGTTTCCTAATACATCCCCTTGGATTTGAACTTGTCCATTCAAACTGCTGGCCTCACCTATGGAGGAGCAGATCAAGACTCAAGAAACTTTTTACTGTGTGGATTGGCAGAGATGTTCCAGAGATCAAATTGTCCCACCAGAAACAGAGAAGGCAAGAGAGAAGCCGGATGGAGTATGCCCAGAGTTTTTTTCCCCAAACATATCTATCAGGTAACTCACTCTTTCCATGAAAATAAATGATTAAGGGCATAAAGGAAGGCCAGAAGTGTTATTTTGGCAGAAGCCCTCTAAACAAACATGAGACCAAGGGAATGCTGGTTTCCCTAACAAACAAATAAATTAACGTGTAAATATTAGTGAGTTTTTTTAGAGCTAAAAATTTGGTGTTTAAAAAAGTGAGCTCAAATTTTTTTTTTTTAATGCATTCGTTCTACTACACTCTTTGTTTCCCATTGCTCAACTAACCTATTACCTAATAGGTTCTTATGGCTACGATTTAGTATTTTTAAGATTGTCATTGAAAAGACTTATTTACATTGTCAATAGAGTATACCTAGATGTATATGCATATGATGTTAATTTCTTGAAGATTACTTTTTATAAAATATCACAGTATCTTCTCCTGTATAGGTTCAAAACATTTTATTAGATTTATAATGTTCATGCATTGTTCAAGGCTCTAGAAATATTAAGTTGGTTGTACAAGTTGGGAATGCTTTCAGCTGCAAGTAACAGAATATCTATCTAACAATGGCTTAAGTATTAAAGACAGTCAGTTATCTCACATGCAGGAAGTTGAGAGGTGGTTGCATGTTGACATCGTGGTTCAACAAAGACACTGAGCACCCAGGTTTTTCCTGTTCTTCTGTCTACCATGAGCAGTGTGTTGAATTTGCATTCTCAGGCTCATTGCCTCATGGTTGCAAAATGATTAGCATAGGCCCCAAACATCCAAATCAGTCAAAGCAGGTAGAGTGAAATATTCAGCATGAATGAACTTTCTCCTCAAACACTGTGCCCTTTATCAGGAAATAAAGCCCTTCCCAGAGACCTTTGGCATACTTACCATTACAACGTTGTATGGCCACTCCTAGCTGCAAAAGAAGCTAGGAAATACTTATGAGTATTGCAATTAGCTTTTACTTAAGATTAAACCACCCAGGTGGGGCATGCTGCTACACTGAATAAAGTCAGACTCCATCAGTGAGGAAGGGGACTGAATAGACAACTAATAATGTCTGCCATCGTGTGTCTAACTCAAAAACTATCCCTGTACTTGCTCACAATACTATGACAAGCATCAACAATTATTCTGGGGACAACAAACAGGGAAAATGATATAGTGTAGTCCAGGAGATACAAGTAATAAGTTCATCCAGCATGTGTTAAATCATCACTAGCCATGAAAATGTCCCAGGAAAAGAAGGACTATAGAATATCTGGGAGTAAGGAAGAGAGATTGCTGAAGAAGGCAAGACTGGCCGGAGGAGTCTACAGTTCTACACTGTTGAAGAGGATTTTCAACCATAGGTTAAATAAGAGAGCGGGAGAGGAAGAGAATAGAACTCCAAGTGAAGAGATGTGCAGAGGAGCAAAAATAGAACTACATGTGGTGTATTCAGGGCAGAGGATCTGCTTAGTGGGAGGAATGAGCTCTCACTGGGGAATAAGAGGGAAAGAAGGGACTGAGAGTGGAGGATCAGAATGCCTGGCTGAACAGTCTAGAGTTTATTCATCAAGAAGAGAGGAGCCACAAAGTTTTATGAGCAAAGCAATGACATAAGGAGAGCAGCATTTTAGAAAGACTAATTTGGTGGTAGGGAGCAGAGTAGATTAAAGGAGGAGAGACAAGGTGGGAGGCTATTGTGATGCCCATGGGGTGATAGACGCTTCAAGGAGAACATTATCACTGGTCATGAAAATGGGGCATAAGGGGTGGCTAGCAGAGATATTTTAACCTCCTTTCAGAATATAGCCCAATAGAACACAATAGAGGCAATAGTGAAAAACATAGGTCCTCACAAGTAATAGCAGCCAAATATTCAATCACCACAGTCCCCGCTTTGCATGGTAACCTGAAAAAAATTAATTTTAAATAATGAAGGGAACCATCAGGGGGTTTCACCAATAGTAATTTAAAAAATCTCAAATCATTGCTCTTCTAGTTAGTTACTCCTGGCCTGGTTTCACAGAAATGGGCTGCAGGCATTCCAGGAAATGAAAAGTTATTATTAGAAGAGCCAGGGCTCCTCTGATTTCAGAGGGTGTCTGTGTTTTCCACCCACAGGGAGGCATTTCTCATGAGGGTGGGAGGGAAGAAAAGACCTTACCTGGTCAGCCTGGGTGGATTCAGCAAGGATTCAAAGCACACGCCAAGGCTGGGAGACTCATACTGCTTGCTTTTCACCACTCTTGCTGCCACCCCGAAAAGGCCTAAGAAAGTGCAGTTCTGACAGCCAAAGATTCTCAGGGTGGTTAATGCCCAAAGATGCAGCAGCAGGACCACCATTTCTGGAAAGCCTACTGCCCACCAGGCATAGTCAGTTAGATGTTCTGTCACTTGCAGCCAAGAGCATTCCTAACCCAAGAGCCTTTTCTCTCCTTCTCCTGCTGAATTCACTCCACACCTCTAGGGAACCCTGGAGCCAAGAAGGCACTTCCCAGAAATATGTTGACTGGGTACATAAATAAATTAGTTACAGGGGGCCTTGTTATCCCTGTTGCTGGGTATCGGGTACATCATGAACTCATGAGCTAGACTCCTGCCTTCATCTCATCACTCTGCTAATTAACCACTCAATGACCTCGAGTTTCTTTATGCTGGAATCTTCTTATTTGTAAAATAATAATAGCGTATACTCTATAGGTATGTTTTAAGGATTCAATGAGAACATGACTATAAAATGCTTAGCTCAATGCCTGGCACCTAATAAATGTTAAGCACCATATTATTTACAGATGAGGAAACAGTAATCCAAAAAGCTCATGAATGGGCCCAAGGTTACATAGATAAATGCTGTGCATGCTTATTTTCATGGACATATCTTTTCCTAGTAGTATGTCAACAAGTCAGCAAATATTTATTAAGTGACCATGAGGCACAGAGCTCTGAACTAAACATTTGGAATTTATGCTCAAGGATGGGTATAGTTCCTGCCTTAATGGAATTTACTGTCTGTCAAGGATGTTTAGTTTTTCGTGGCCAGCCGGCTGCACACAAGGCTGGCCTTTCAGATGAAAGAGACAGCAGCCTCTGTGGTACTGTTTGAAGGGTCTTAGGAAGGCCATAACAATGTACATCAATTGGCAGTGGGGATCTACTCAACACAACAGCTTTGTATTGGCCTGCGTTTTGTCTTCCTAGAGAATGGATTCATCCAAACAGACTCATCTTTCTTCCTCTTCCTTTGCAATTTCTCTGCAAATAAAATAGTTCCTCTTTAAGCCTTTAACTAATGCCTGAAATGTCTAAAACTAGAGCCAGACCCATGAGTCTGGCTTCTTATTACCTAATAATCTTTTAAAATGCAATTTCCCTGGGAAATAAAAGGACTTCTGTCAATGACATGTATTTTTTATAAATAAATATGTGTATTCATATATATGTATGTGTATATATATGTGTGTGTGTATGGGTATAGGTATATAGATATATATTCTTTATGTCTACTGAATTTCCTTGAAGAAAGAATAAGTTCCTCTGTTGGGCAGCTAAGAATGATTGATCCTTAGGCAAAATGAGCCCTAACATGGAGCTAAAGGAAGAAGCAAGTGACAATCAAGGTGCCAGCCTATGCTATGGGGTCCAGTGTGCACTCACCTTTCTTGCTATAGACCTTGAGCCGTCTCCTCTCTCTACACCAACCTTCCTCTTTGCTTGACTGTTGCCTTGGTGCTCTGTCCCTGGGGCTATCCTCCACGCAAGCCAGATGGCAGAGTGGAACACAGTCTTCCCAGGAACCCTCTGCCTTATAAACCCTAAAAACCAGCACAAGGCCCCTACATTTGAAAAGCTCTTCTCCAAATCACCCAGCAGAAACAAACAGGCAGATCAAACAGTCACCCTGTGGGGCCATTATAAAAGTCTCCTGTTTAAGCAAAGAATGTTAAGGCTCATTCTGCCTCCTAAAATTCTTATAGGCTAAGGATACCAGCCTCTCCCTGTTTGGATTTCTAGAGGGTGATCTTATCAAGTAGACCCTTCTGACTACCCCTTGAGCAAGGCCCATGTGTGTCCCTCCTGTTCGATGACTCCTCATTCAAGAAACCAGTATAGACTGCAGTCAGGATGAAAGCAGTGGTGTTTTGTGATCCTGGGGGAAATTTGCCTTCTGAATATCTGCAGAATAATGGCAGCTGAACAAGAGGCCACTGTTCTTCCTGAAGCAGGTGTCCCCATGGACATTTCTTCAACAAATACATAGGTAGGAAGGGCCACATCTTGATGGTCTGGCTCCAGAGCCCACACTCTTAACACTGACAGTTAATTCACATTAAGTTCTCCATGGCTGGCAATGACTTTTAAAATATTTCCCCTCCCCAAAGAAACTGCGTTTTTGAGCATGATTCTTTTTTTTCTTTTTTAACAAAAAATCCTCTAATGATGATGGACTATGTATAACATGGGCTAGTTTGAGGGAAATTCTTGTTTGTTTTTTCCAAGAAAGTGGCATGATTGGCGACATATTCTACAATGCAAAGACCAGCTCTCATAGGTGAAATAAAATGCCGGCTAGGTGCCATCTAAGTGGATTTTATAAAGGGCAGCCCACCAAACAGCCTGCCTGGAGGAAACAAGGCACAGTGGAGAGATTGGAGAAGCACCTGTTCCCACCTTTGGGGAAGCAATCACCTGGTTGGATGCCGAAAAGTGATACATGCCAGCCCTTCCTGTCTATGGCGATGCCGTGGCTGGAAACATGCACTTCCACTGAGCTTGGCTCCAGGTTGCCAAGAGCCTGCACCTGACAAGCAACCAGGGGGGAATCCTTCCAATACACAGAAAGAGCAAAAGAGAGAGTCTGCATTGAAAACCAGCCCTGGCCCCGTTGGTCCACTGAGAATAAGAACCTGGTAAACTGCTTCTTCCTATAAAAGACAGAAGAGACAAAGTTCTGGTCCTACAAGCTTCTCTGTGGGGTCCAAATGTGCCATACCAGTCTAATTCTGCAATACCTCTGCATGCATTGGCTTTGCAGTTCAAAATTGCTTTTGAGAAAAATGGGCACAATAAAATAAGAATGTATGCCTTTAAGGAAGAATCCCCCAGATAAGTATTGCTAAAGTCTCAGAGACATAACTCATAAAATATAGAGGGTATTTGGGCTGAGGCTAAGGTTCAACACTGATCATCACTAACATGATCATCTCTAACAAGTCAACATGTGACATTAGCCAGAGGAAATGGTGGATGTTAAAAGAAACTTGAAAATCCCAGGAAACAGCCGCTTGATGAGCGAATAGTTTAATTTACAGTGTCACTCCCAGGAAATAGACAATAGTTTTATTAAAGTTACAACAGTATAATAATTTGCAATTCATTCACATTTCACATTAGACAACTCCTTCCTTTCAGCTAATGTTAACTATCACCAGTAAAATATGCAATTACAACCATTTATTGAGCATTTATAGTGTGCAGGGCACTGTGTCGCAAGCTTTAAAAGCATCCTGTGACTTAACTATCATAGGGAACACTTACATAGAACTTACTATGCGCCAGACGTATTTCTATGCATTTTGTTTTCATTAACTTACTCCTTGCAAAAACCCCATGAGGTATGGCTTCTCCAAAACAAACAAACAAAAACAACCATGAGGTAGGTACTATAATTTTCACTGTTTTACAGAGAAGGAAACTGAGGCATGGCAATGTTAAATAATTTGCCCGGGCCTATGTATGTCTGATTAAGAGACAGAGCAAGAATTCAATTCCATGCAATCTGTTCCAAAGTCCATGTTCTCAATCATTTCTTCATAATTGCACTGTCAAAATATGTTCATGAAATATATACTGCAATTACCTCATTTTTTAATAAGTAAGAAAACTGAGGTCTAGAATGGTTCAGTCATTTCTTCAGTTGCGCATCCACGAAGTGGCAGAGTTTAGACTTGAACCGAGGTCTTTCTGAACCGGTGCCAAAACCTAGAGGCCATAGGCCATCTTGGGTTAGTTGTGGTTCATTGGCTGTGAGTATATGATTATTTTTCCCACTCAAATATCAAGTCAATATATTTGAACGGCTATTGGGTGCTAGATATTATGTTTGGTGCTGAAGATCAAATGGTTCAGCCTTTCAAAGTGCTTACACTTCAGTGGTGGAGGTGCTGATGCTGAATTTGTTATTAAAATACATGAAAAGACTAAAAGGATGACCTTTTCTGCATGTTCTTTGTCACATGCAAAGACTCTCTTTGACTGGTGGCTTTAGCTATGGGTGTCAAAAAGAACATTGACTGTGTCCTTTCCTCACAAATCAGTCTCTGATGACAAATCAATCTTTTTGTCATGGCTAAGTATCAGATTCTCTAAGCTATCTGTTGCATGTTGCTTGAGGTCATTGTCAATGTGTCCACGTGGTGGGCTCTCTTTCTTCTGCCCATCCTGATCATGGGTTCTTCTGTAATTCCCCAACTCTGTCCTTTATGGTTATGGCCGCTGCCAGCCATTGAGTAGTGCTGAGTAAATCACTTTAGAAGGGATTATATTCAAGAATTTCAACAATAGTATCAAGGGAAAATAACAAAACATCTAAAGAAAATAACAGTCTCCTTGGTAGCCTCAAGCATCACAGTCCTTCCTGAATCTACCTCTTGTTGGCAGGTCTGATCTCGATTACTTTATTTTTGTGTGTGTCTCAGTGTCCTCTCTCAGTGTACGTAGCAATAGGGTCTTTCACTGGGTTGTTGTGACCATTATATAAGTAAAGCCATATAAAGCACACAAGACAGTGCCTGGTTGGTTGATGCTCAACAGATGTAGCTGGTGCTATTGTTATTTATTCACCTTGTTCTCCTTCTTCTTGTTACTATTATTGTTACTTATTGTTATACTTAAATACTGGTTCCTTTCAGTGTTTGCTAGGAGTTTACTTTGTCTTCAGATTTAATAGTACACCAGTGGTACTAAATCTTTCAAGGGGAGTAAGAGCACATTGGTTCCCTTCATTTTATTTTCATCAACTCTCAGCACATCTGAGCACATCTTTGTTAAAAACTTTTCCAGGGTACATTGTGTAAGTAATCATTCAACTGAATAAGATTTTGATGATTCTTACCACCTTGGTAGTGTAGGTGAACCTAGAAGGGCTCCTGAACCGTATTGGATTTGCTGAAAGTATGATCTTTAACAAAAGCATAGAGAGAACTTCAAACTTGCCAAAAGGCAAAAGAATAAAATAAATGTCCCGCTTTCATTTACAGCCCTATGTTCCCATGAATCTTTCAGAATCAGAAAAAAAAGTGGGCTGAAGATGAGTATTTTATTGTCGTTGAGTATGTAGACACATTCTGGAAGTGATCAGAAAATGTTAGTCTTGCAGTAGCATCTATCAATCTCTGCTCAACTAAAGTTTGAGCAAGCATTTGACATTAGCTGCTCTATGGTTTTGAATTAGATATTTGTCCTTGATCCTCTCATGAAAGTCTTTGTCTTTGGCCACCCTGTCTTTACTGAAAAGCCTATGGTTCTTATTGACCTACATTAACTTTAGCTATTACTTCATCCCCCCAGTGACTCCAGGCTGTATTCTAAACCACAAACCCATTGTTTCACATCATGAAAAATGTTCTCTACTATCACAACTTGTGGTAGGAGAGAGGCTTTAATATCTTCTTGATATGATAGCGCCTGATAAAGATGCCATTAGCATGTATCAATACTGGAAAAGTAGAGGCTGCATGATGGTTGTGGCTCTTTTGTTTTCTAAATTAATTGGCTAGCATAAAGGACCACACTATTGGACTCTAAATCAAATGCGGTATCTCTAGGAGGTTAGTTACAGCACAGCTTCTGGTAGCAGGAAGCCTGAAGAGAAATAATTGACAAAACTCTAGGAGGTCATAGTGAGCCTAGATGAATGCAATACAACAAAGGGGCAAAGCAAGAAGAAGAAAGAGGAGGAAGAGGAGAAGAAGACCGACTTTATCACTTATCTATAGCTTAGTACAAATTACTTAATGACTTAAAACACAGGTGAGACTAGTGACCCTGCATGTTCATCACCCTGAAAGTGATTGATTCCTTAAATTTGTACCCTAGGTACCTGGCTTACTTTACCCTAGTCCGGGCTCTCCAAAACAACAAAAACATCTTTATAATCTCTCACAGTTTCAGGGGCTCAGGGACTTGGGAACAGCTCAAATGGATGGTTTTAGCTCAGAGTCTCTCATGAAGTTGCAGTCAAGATGTCAGATGGAACTATGGTCATCTGAAGGCTTGATTGGGGCTGAAAGACCACTTTCAAGATGGCTCATTCACATGGTTGACAAGTTGGTGATAGCTGTTGGCAGGAGGCATCAGTTCCTCTCACATGGACCTCTCCATAGGCTGCTTGGGTGTCCTTATGTCTAGGCAGCTGACCTCCCCCAGAATAAGTGAGCCGAGAGGAAGAAAGGTGGAAGCCATGATGTCCTTTATGATCTAGCTTTGGAAATTTACACCATCGTTTCCACCATATTTCATTGGTAATCCAGACCAAGGCTGATACAGTGTAGAAGGAGATGACACAAAGGCATGAGTAATCATTCGTTGGAAGTCATTTTGCAGGCTAGTACTACAGAGATGGAGAAGGAGGCGAGGAAGGGAAAGAAAAATGCCTAGCAGAGAATCTGGTTTTCAAAAGATGACTTTGGCTCAAACTTCCTGGATAAAAAATAAATCAAAATAGCAACATGTAAGGAAGAACTAGGACTGGCTATATTACTGGATAATCCAACCCCTTCCTCAGCAGCTACATATATGTGTGGGAGATGCTGAATGATGGGGAGAGCAGGAAGACCTCATCCAAGACACAGACCTTCCATCAAATGTGTCCATCTAGAAAGGACGCCAGTCCATAAAAGCCCAGCTTTTGCTAATGGGGGAGCTGAATGATTTGACAGTAGGGGGTATGATGAATTCTGTTAAGAGGGCTCATCCCATTAGCACAGCTGCTGTCACAGACTCTAGGATTCCACTGACTTATTGCTAACTGATCTTGGCATAAGGCCAATCTCTGAATAAGTAACATATCATGGTTCATCCATGTTCTTCACCTGTTATACATAAAGTTACTAAAAGTAAGGGCCAAAAAATGTTTTCTCTTCAGCAGAGATGTGATTATTTTCCATGCAAAGCCCTTTCTGATTTTTTAATTCAACTTTGACTTTTTTTCTGTTATGTAGAAGACAAAGTCAGGCAGATAGTCTTGCTTTCTTCATTTTGTAGTCAGCCTCTCTTCCTCAAACACTGACTTTCCCAGACACTATACCATATCTTCCACTGAAACAAGACTCGAAATTAACACATGAATATTTCTTTTCACACAAGACTGCAGTGATTTTTGAAATTCAGAGAAGAGAACACTGGACCCCAGAAACTTCATCCCCAAAGAATCATCAGGTTTCCAATTCTTGTTCTCCTTCCTGCTAATGAGCAGGTCTCCACCATCCCTGGACATGAGATCTTCCCTTGTAACCAACATTGGCACCCAGCTGCCTCTCTCTGAAAGCCCTTCATAAGAATGGACAGAATGTGTCCTTCTTCACTTCTGAGGCTGTCCATCGGAATGGGGGTCAGTGTGCACATGCCCCTCACTGCTCTTTTGTCCCTACGTCTTATCATGGCTCTCCAGCAGGGCCTTTGATTTCTATACCTCATTGGGGGTGTCTGGGCTACTTTATAGTTTGTATCTCTGTTTGCAAAGATATCTGATTCCACACACAATGAACGAATAACAACAGGAATTACAAATGTTATGATGCATTATGCTTTGATTAAATAAGAAATGTGATTGACTGTGCCCAAAAAGATAGAACTTGAATCCCGTCAAGAGAAAAGATGAATGAACAGAACTACAGTGACATCTGCTGGTCCCTTCCATAGAGTTGTTGGTTTAAGTGTCACCAGAAATGAGTGATGGAAGAAAATAATGATAATCTCAGGCTTAAAATAAATCCTTAAAATGTGCATTTATGTAAAGATATATTCAGTTCAACCGTTTTAATCAGTACGTTGCAAATGAGAAAACACAATTCTTGGGAGCAGGAGGTGAAAATTATTTACTCCACAATGGCTCATAACAGGAATGGAAAAGACCACTCACGTCATCATTTTAGTACACAGTCACCACGCCCACACACCACAGAGGATAGACAGGTCAGTTTGGAGAAAAGGGAAGCATGGAAAATAAAAATGTTCTACTCAAAAGTATCTCTGAGTCTTAAAATATTGGCTTCCTCTTTAGATGTTCTAGAGGAAGCTGAGGTTCCAGGACACAGGAATTACCCTCCCCGCCCAGGATGTACAACGTCTTGCACGGTTTCTCTGCAAAGAAATGTCTACTGCTGCGATGCTGAGATACATTAGAAAAACATTAAGATGTAATCAGGCACACCCTGGGGGCCAGGGTTGCAGTGGGATCAATAAACTTTGCCACCCTGTTGGCTTCCGTTCGGGCAAATCTTCAGTCATCAACATTCCCTGCCCTCTCTGCAAAAAAAATGAAGTGAGATCCTGCTCTGAGGTTCAGCATCCTGAACACAAAATGCCTGAAGCTGCCTCCCCGAAGTCTGAGAAGTCAGCGTAGCATTCCCCTGAGCATTTCTCGGCCAGTGTCTTTTGTAGAAAGGGCAGGATTTTTGTTGGACACCCCCCCGCACCCAAAGCAGTGTCACAAAGGGAGCCGTCATCTGGACTCTGGATAACGACCATTCTGTTTCCAATGAAATACAAAACCACATTTTTTTTTCTTAGCACAGCCCTAAATGCCTTCAGTGTATAGCGCCCGCAACAATAGATTATAAAGCTTTCCTAACATCATTCCTGACCAAAAAATTAGTAGAGATTGTGTCTTTTAGAAAGTACTGAAATTATTCTAAAATGACCTGCACATACCTTAGCTTTGGGGGCCTGAATGACAAACGATGGGCATTGCCTTACAAACAAAGGAACTTTTCGTTTCTGTCTTGTGCTTGGACCGTGGGGCTGCTCTGAGTGGGGAGGCATGGCTGTCATCTTGCTGTGCTGAAAGCATCCTTATCCCACATCTGAATAAAGGACAAAGAGACCCCCATCCAGGCAGCATGTGGGGATGTTCACATCTAACAATAACCATATATTGTGTGGAAGTACAAGTGTGGACAGTCTGCACTTCTTGGGAGCTAAGCTGCGTTAGAGCTATCTGGATTTCTTTTAATGACTCTGAGAGACAATGCATCACCTACGAGTCTAAAGCACATTCGATAAAACATCTTGGAGTCAGTGCCTGTGGAATTCATTTTCCAGAGACAGTCAAGCTTGGGGATTTGGTTTCTAAGTTTTTTTTTTTTTTCTTTCCTTCTTTTTTCTGTGTGTGTGTGTGTGTGTGTGTGTGTGTGTGTGTGTGTGTGTTTAAACTACAAAGCTACTTTTTCCTCCACTCTATCATCTTTTGGCCCTGGGTGAGTTCGCATGATTCATCATTGTTTAAGCAGGTTTTCTACAAGGGAAGATGACTAAACTAATTGATTATTAATTGATTATCATAATAGTCCATAACATTGCATTTGCAGTGATTCCTGAAAGCAAGGTATGCCCTGGGTAGTTCTCAACAGTGAGGGATTTGCGGACCCACAGCCAAGCTTGCACATCCTTTAGGGATGCATTCATCTGACTCTGATAGTGTCACATCCATTTCCCACAAATAATACTAAGGGAGGTAGTATTGGGTGGAATGGAGAACATCGTTTCCTATAGTTTCTTCCATTTGCAAGATGTTGAACATTTCCTTTTTCTGTATAACTCTGGCATAGTGTGTGTTTGTGAGAAGAGGGGGATGCATTTTCAGAACTTTCTCCACCTTCCTGTGGCCACAGACTTCATGTCCTCCAGGGCCACTGGACTGTTGATGGCTAATCTGCTGCAACGTGATTCAGTTTATGACTCCAACTCCATCACTAGTAAACAGCCACATTGTTGCGTTCATTCGGCCCTGCATTTGGTCATGAAAGGTCCTTTTTAAGGCGCCCTGTTTTCGGCCCTAGCTCTAGCCCTGGGGACGTACATTTAGTAGAGCACAAGGAGTGCCCTTGGGCCGATGGGGCAAAAAGACAATTCCCTTGACCAGGACAGTGGAGTGTCATTTGTGCTATGACAGCACAGAAAAGGGACACCCTGAATGGGTGGCAAGAGTCAGGGAAAGCTTCCCAGAAGGGACATTCAAGCTGAATTTAAAAGGGTGTGTGTGGAATAAACTGAGTAAAGAAGGAAACGTGCATTTCAGCATAGCAGCATAGAAGAAGCATAGAGTAATGAAACCACAGTTAAGTTCAAATTGTTGTTCCCCAGTGGCCTGAGGGAAGGGCGTGTGTGGGGTCGGGCAGAGAGAGCATCAGGGAGCAAAGAAACCCACACGTGGAGCTCGGTGGTTCCTCAAAGGCACAGCTTTGTGACCTACTTTATTTAACATTTGTCCAGCACCTGCTTTGTACAGGGAGCTGTCTGACATGCTGTGGCCTGGAGGGATTGAGAGGAAAACCATTTCTGCCCTCAACAATAGACACACAGTGAGTGCCTACTGCATACCAGACAAGCTTTTAGGTTCTTTCCTGTGGCTTTTCAATTTAATCCTCACGACAAACCTGCAAAGTAAGTATTGTTAGCTCAATTTCACAAATGAGCAAACTGGAGCCCTGAGAGGTAAAAACTACCTATTTAAGATCAAACATCTGGTTTGCAGCCAGCTGGGATCAGAACTACAGAGAAGACACAAGAAGTTTATGACTCAAGATTTCCATTTATACCATACCAGATAGGAGAGGAAGAGTGGGGAAGGAAATGTAAAAATGTGGGCGGTTCTTCCTCTGGTCGAGCCAGCCTGTTGCTTTGTACCAGGCAGGAACCCTGGGCCCAGACTGTCTGGAAATTCTTATGTGGACACGTTCCAGGCGAGAAAGCACCACAAAGACAGCCCCTTTGTTTCTCCAGTTGCCCCCTTCTCCCCATGCCCTTTCCTCAAGCTGCTCCTGCCTCTGACCTACATGGCAGTAGACAAGGCTTAAGCCTTCTGTTGTGTCCTCTCAATTCCCACAGGTGGTCCTTTCCAATTATTCCCACTTCAGACATTCCTCAAGCTGAGTGGAGGGAGGTGGAAAGCTTCATACACGGGAAAAGAATGGGGAGAAAGAAATTAGGAAGATTCTGAACATTGGGTTGTGGTTTCCTTCATACAAAACTTGTTTCATATCGGTAGTAATATTTTCAAAATATTAGGTTGGTGCAAAAAAAATTGTGGTTTCTGCCATTACATTCAATGGCAAAAAACGTGATTACTTTTGCACCAACCTAATAGTAAAATCCACAAGCAAACACATATATCTCACTCTGTGAAGGTTATTCTCCTGCCAGTGGCCTCATTGGGTTTACCAACTCTGTTTTTATCCCCTCCCCCTATCTTCTCTTAATCTGATACTAGAAGGCCCAGTAACTAATTATGACATTCCCATAAGAAGGGGAGAAATGTAGTCCCACTAATAGAGAAACAGAATAATGGAAAGGATAGTCAAGGACTTCTCAAAACAGCTAAAAATGTCAAAGCCAGCTCAGAAATACAGTGTTTTATAAAGTAGAGACATTTATTAAGCAACAGAATGTTTCAATATAAGTTGTAAGTATATGAACAAATCCAAGGAAAAGAAAGCTAGGGAGACAGTCATAAAGCATGCAGGAAATATGGCTGGACATTTCTAGAACACTATAGGCCTTACTTATTGCTATGGTTTGTATGTGCTCCTCAAAGTTCTGTGCTGGAAACTTATTCCTCAATGCAACAATGTTGAAAGGTGAAACCTTTAAAAGGAGATTTTGTCTCGAGGGCTCTGCCTTCCTTACTGTAAGAGTAAGTGTATTATAAAAGCAAGTTTGGACCCCTCTCTCTTCCCCATGTGATGCTTTCTACCATGTTATGATGCATCATGAAGGCCCCCACCAGATGCAATCCCTCAATCTAGGACTTTGCAGCCTCCAGAACCATAAGCTAAATAAATTTCTGTTCATTATAAATTACCCACTCTCAGGTATTCTGTAGTATCAGCACAAAATAGACTAAGACACTTATTTATGCCCGGATCCCCCTGGTAAAATTTTCCTGTGCCTGATCTTTGCACCCTGAACCCAAATGTGAAAGGTCACACCTCTAAACCTTGTCTAGTGCTTTATTGTCTCAGACAGTGTGTTGTGTGTTTGCTCATGGCCTCTTTGGTCTTTGAGTTCTCCAGTATTCACATAACATTGTATTTCTGAATCTGTAATACTTCACATCACAGAGGAAAATAGAAACGGAAGACGCTGGAGGGAACATGAAGGGAGAAAAAGACAGGAGACTTTGTCAGGAGTTTTAAACTTTCTTATTGAGTTAGAAGAAGCCCTGGGGAGAAGATGTTTTAGATGTTTGGGCCTTCTGGGTTCACTGTTGCCACAGAGAAGAAAGAGTGTGGTGATTTAAAAGTGATCGAGACACGCAAGGGACTAGAAGAGACGATTGGAGGAAGGTGACTGTCTCACAATTGCTCTTTTATGTGGGCATTAAGGCTGTGACCAGTATTGTCATCATTTACAGGATATGTTTCCTTCAGAAAGGCATGAGAAATCTTGGCCCCTTTGACTGTAGAAAGAGAAAACTTTCCAGCCTTTTAGCTAAAGTCCTTTATTCCATGATTCACAGCATTAAGGAAAGAAGTCAGGCACTTAGGGGAAGAGATTTCCAATTCATGCTGCACTCCTAATTTGCTCTGTAAATTTTAGCAGTTTCCCTTACTTTGGTGATTTTACAATATTAACCATTTACAGCCAGAGCAAGAATTACAAGAACAATCATAAATACTGAGGTGGTAAGCATATTTGTGGCGTTGTCAGTCAAGACATTCTAACATAGGATTTCTGACAATTAGAACAGGGCACCTTCTTTGACCTCTCTCTGAAGCAAAGGACTCCAGGGTGGCTGGAGATTCTGACAGTGCCAAAGGGAAAAGGAGATGAAAAAGTCATTTTTCCAGTTAATTAATTTCTAATAAAACTGTGTCTGTAGTTTCTATTGTGCCTCTTCACCTACCATAAATGCTAAAGGGTCAATGAAAATGGTAGTACGTGATTTGTTACCAACTTCATAAACATTGGTAGGGTCAGCCTCAAAGATTGCTCAGTTTAGCATTTACCATGATGCCTGGCATAAATGAGGTATCTGTTAAGGGCTGAACTGCATGGCCCCAAAATTTATCTGTTGAAGTTTGAATCTGCAGTACCTCAGGATGTGACTGCATTTAGAGACAGAGTCTTTAAGGAGATAATTAAGTTAAAATGAGGTTATTAAGGTAGATCTAAATACAGTGTGACTTGTATCCTTATAAAAAGAAGAGACTAGGACATAGACACACAAAGGGGAAGACCATGTGGTGACACAGGGAGAAAATGACTATCTACAAGCCAAGGAGAGAGGACTTAGGAAAAAACCAACCCTTCTGACACTTTGATCTTGGACTTCCAGCCTCCAGAACTGTGAGGAAATAAATACCTTTTAATTAAGTCAACCTGTCTATGGTGCTTTATTATAGCAGCCCTAACAAACTAACAAAATGCTTATAATTGTCTACTATGTGAAAAAAAGTCAATCAGATGACAAAGGAGCACTCCTAGAAAACCTTAAATCTGTAGACATTATGGTGAACAGTTGACACTGTGAAGTGTGGCCAAGGGTTCAGGACTTGTATGACCTCAGCCAAGTTTGCTAACCTCTCTGAGCACTGGATCCCTCTTTTGTGAAGTAAGGGTAATGATGCTGGACTATATACAGTTTATTTACAGAAGAAAACCTGAGGAACCTGATAGGCTTTGAGTATATGCAAATAAATAATATTGTCCCTATTCTTGAGATGTATAATGTGATTCTAACTAAGGAGAGAGGGAGAGAAAGGGAGAGAGGGAGAGAGAGAGAGAGAGAGAGAGAGAGAGAGAGAGAGAGAGAGAGAGAGAGAGAGAGAGAGAGAGAGAGGTCCACAAATGCATAACTGCAACACAATGAAGGAATACCTGCTTCGATAGAGATATGTACATGAGCTTCTATAGAAATATGTGCACCATGTTAAGGTCATATCCAATTAACTTTTGAGAGGGAGGGTCAGAAAAAATGTCCCAAAGGTAACAATTTAGCTGGATCTTAAAGTGTAAGGTCACATGGCAGCAAAAAAAGAGCCAAGAGGGCTTTCACATAAAGAAGCAAGTCAACAAGCATGGGTGGCTAGAGGGGCAAGAACAGTGAAGGGCTCAAAGGACAGTAAGTAGTTGGGGGTGACAGGAGTGCATTACTGAGATTGGCAGAACTTGAGACAGGAAAGTTAGGTTGATATCAAAACATGAATGGTCTTGAATGCCAGGATAACATACCTAGGCTTTATTCTATTATATATTAGGAATCACAGAAGGTTCTGAAGCAAGGAGGTGATATGAATGGATCCGTCTTTTGGAAGGAAAGCATACCTCAAAGGCAGTGTGGTGAATGCCTACCGGAGAAGCTCAGAAAGTCAGAAGGATTGTATTGGATAAACTCTGTGTTCAATGATAGCACTAATAAATGTAATTATTTTTTAATGGAAGCAGACTTAGGGCCAGAGTTTGTCAATGTATGTCAATGCTAATTAAATTTTATGAGAGGTGGTAAGAAATTGGTTAACATTGTAACAAGCATGTGATACCAGGTAATTTTCTCAGTTGCAAGTATCTTTCTTCATTTAACACCAAAATAACTGCTCGTTTTGATTGAACAACAACCAATATGAAGAGAGAAGTAGAGTTTTGCCAAAAGACTTTTCAATTCAGTTCTATCTTATTTCAATCTTCACTGTAACCTGTAATCACTTTTGGTGGCAATATGACAGATATGGGGCACATTTGGCAGAATATACTGAAGGTTTCAATTCCACAGGTATTGGTTTTGAAATTTCATAGATTTAGCAATATAAATAGCATTAAGTTTTAAAAGACAGAACTGTATACATTCTTTACCAATATGTTCCCCTCTCTCTTTGTATCCCTCACCCACCGCCTAGCAGAATTTCTTACTACGTCCTCTGTGCTCCCAAAGCCCTTTGTTTGGTATTGCATGGATCACTGTGGGAAGAAATAAACATAAGCCTCTGTTTCCATTGTTAGATCACAAGCTCCTTGTCTTCTTCATCCGTGGCTCCCCAGAGCCTAGCACAGTGCCTGCCTGGCCACAACAGATGCTCAACACTCAGTGACTGAATTGTTTTAATGTTACTCCCAGGATGAAGTGTGTGTGCATGCATGTGTGTGTGTCTCTATGTGTGTGTGTGTTTTTCTGCTATAAACTCAGAGTGAAACGTGATGAAGTGGTGTAGATTCTACTTGATAGCTGGTTTCATAAAGTAGCTCTCGTTTTTAATGTAAAAACCTTAGTGAATGAACTGACATATGCAGTTAAGTACATTTTAAAGACTCCATCTTAGCAGTCAGCTTTAGTGAGCCAGTCTCTCCTTGAATATAAGTGTCTGATTCATAAGCGCTTGTCCTACCCCATTGCCCTGGTGCAGATCACACTTATTTGTTTGACTTGTACAGGACTACTGTGTATACATCTCCCAAACAGAATATCATTACACCAAGGCAGAGAGGGGTTTAATGCGCATTTTGTACTTTTGACACCTAAATAATCCAGTTATCATCTTGACATGGAAATTGGAATGTCTTTGTTATGCTGGCCTGATATACTCAAGTCAGAATACATATATATCAACATTTTCAAACCATGAAATATGCTGCAAATATCAAAACTTCTTCACTGTTTCAAACAATGCAGCGAAGACAGTTCATTATACAGAGATAGGGAAATAAATTATTTTTTTTTCTTTTTGCTCTTCTGCAGTTGACTAAGGAAGTGTCAGTAAAGCAGCCAGGTGCTTTGGGGGCTAATGTTTTCATGATCTATGCACCCAGCATCCAGCCTTACTGTCATTTATTATCTTTTTCCTTGGATGTTAATAAAGCCATAGGTACTTTTAGAAGTGTCTTCTGGTTCTTCTATCTGCTTAAATCATACTTAATATTGTTCAATATCAGTCAATAATAGTTGACCTTTTATTGAGATCTTGTCATTTGCAAGGTGTCATACTTGATACCTTAAGCACACTATCCCCCTATAATCCTTACCAGCCCTACATAGTAAGTACTATTTTTTTTCTCTCCTACGTAGAGGCAGAAATCACAGCTAAGAGACACTTTTCCAGGTTCCTACCATTAGTGGAGTAGAGGTGAGAGACTATATCTCTCTGTCTTGAGCCCGGTTTTAAACACTGTACTACACTGTCTAAGCCTGTTGAGGTAGCACACAATCCTCTGTCTCTTCTAACTTTACTGAAAGCCTGTACTAGTTTCCAGCATGAATAGGGAACTCCAAATATGTTAATGAATGATTAATACAGTACTAATCACTAACTGTAGATCCATAGAGGAAGATTCAGAAACAGTGGAAATAGAAATATTTTTGCACCTGTACAATGATAGCATCAATAATGATAATAAGGATAATAACATTTAATTCACTTGTGGAGAAAATATTACAAACTGATCTTAATGCAGGCAACAAAATTAAGGCAATTGGTGGGTTTAAGGTAGCAGTTTCAACACATCCACTTGGAAATATGTTATGGCCCAACAAAGATTCAAGAGACTTCCCAAGCAATATCCAAGGCATAATGACACGTGTTGGATAAATCATTCCAAAGCTATTACAGAGAGACTCACTCTGCCATATGGAAAAAGTGGTTAGGGAACAATTAACTTCAACAATGTATATTGCCCCTGGAAACAAAACTGGGTTAAGCCGCTACAACAAGGCTGACTGCAACCTCTATAAATTAGTCAGTAATAATGGCCATAGTTTGAAACCATAAAGACTTTGAAAAATAGAATAAATACAAGCCATGAAATCATTTAGGAAAGACCTAACAACAAATGCTGAGGGAGAGACACCAAGTACTTCTTTTCTTTAATTTATCACAGTTACAGCTTAAGTAAAGCAAATGTTTGATGAGTGTGAAGACTCTGGTGTAGTGAGCCAGGATAGGATAATTGGCACTGAAATTATTGCAAGTGTTTAATAAAAGAGCCCTTGTTTATATAGTGAAGAAGATGTAAACAAGTGAATGTAAATGGAGACACAGTGCTTTCATTGCTACATGCCCTAAGACAGCTCTGAGAAAGCTCTGAGAAATCTTCAAGGAGCCATTGAGTACAAGTTAATAGAGGAATTAACACAGAGGTCAGTTAAGACCATAAACTAAGTAAATAAAAAAATTTAAATGTGACATATCTGAGATGATAGAGCCATAGTCACAGGCCAACAATTTCTGGCTAAAAGACCAACAGTTTGCTATACTCTCAAACTAATAAAGTAAATGGCATCATGAGTAAGAGCCAATAAAGAGATGACAAGATAAAAAGGAAGGCATCTGTGTTTGGAAGAGCAACCCAGGAACCTCACAGCTCAGATGCCCCTCCCCACTGGAGATTTAATAAAAGCAAGTTTATGTTATTTCAGGACAACTCAGAAAATGATGCCATTGGCTTTCTATTCCAATAATAAATTATCTTAAGGTTTTGTTCATGAAGATTTAGTTACTATAATGATTACACACTAAAGCTTCCTAAGAATTGTTTATCATTATTTTCAAGAAATATATTGCTTATTTAAGTGCTTGCATGTGTTTTATAGAATTTGGTTTTTTGACAATTGCAACATTTATTCTTAATGCCACATAGCAGATGAGGAAATTGAGCCGCTGATGCAGTGAAATAATATGTCTAAGATAAACACAGATAGTCCAATGGTAGAAATAACATGAGAACACTTCTTATAAGCTACTTCTGTAGCTTTTTTCTCTCACATAATCAGCCTTCCAAGTTTAAAAGAAATCTGAAATGTAAAATATCAGTCGATTATAAGAAAAACATGAATCCAAGTTGGGAGATACATTTAAATCCCATTAAACTAACTGAAAAATTCATGAGCAATACATGGATAATTTGTTTCTTATTAAAACATTAAACTTGTAAAGAATATTTAGCTGTTCAAATGTCAAGTAACAGGATAGCTATAGTAAGTTAATTAGGTACCAATTCATTGCTAAAGATACTTAATTGACATTTAATAAGCATATTAAATACCAATTAACCAACTATATTTAGTGCTAACTATATTTAGTCAAAGCTGTTTTGTTAATTGCTTGCTCAGTGCCTTACTATCTATGGTCAATAGATTATAACCCAATTAAAGATATACATTAATGTGTTTGCCTATATGTCTCCCCAGTGAAGAACACTGCCTGGATGTCCATGTGTGGGTTTAACCATCATCGGCCATCTTGGTGAAGAAAACAGCATCTTGCAAGCTATCTCAGCTCATAGAAGGTCTTCCATAGACAAAAGGTCCAGTCAAAAGGTGACAACAGGGATGCAGCGCTCTCCTGTGACTGTTGAACTTGGAGACATGGAGAACTTAACAGGTTCTGGTGAGAGGGGCAAAGGGATATTTGGGGCAGAGTTCACAGCCCCTTTGAGATATCTATAGAGGGGCTTTCTCAATTCAGAAGCAATAGCCCAGGTGTTTTCTAAATACCATTTTTACTGTCATCTACAGGAGGGAGGAACACACTGATTGTGATAATTGCCTTCAGGATCTCAGGGCTTTCCTGGGCTCAAGAGATGTTGGCTGGCATTCTTTTTGGACCACTGACTAAATAACGCTGTCAGTCACATGCTGTGGGATCTGTATTGTGTATTCTGGTCACAACACATTCCTACAGACATGATGCTTGCAGCACAATAGAGAAGAGGCGTGAAAAGAGAGCAGGGACCAGAGCACATTAACCTTGGCCACTCTTCCCTGACCCCATGAAGGCATTTAATGTGTCTTTAGTTCCCCATGCTGGGACTCCTTCCTGAGGTTTGTGTAAGCAGAAGAACAGAACGGTGGTGTGAATCACTCACTCAGAGGGCCGAGGGCAATGCTCGTGGTCACTCAGACAACTCCAGCAGGCAAGATGCACCCAAACAAGATTATTCTTATTTTCGTGTGACAGGGTCTCAATCTGTCACCCAGGCTGGAGTGCAGTGGTGCAGTTTTGGCTTACTGCAACCTCTGCCTCCCTGGTTCAAGTGATCTTCCCACCTCAGCCTCCAGAGTAGCTGGGACTCCAGGGGTATCCCACCACACTCGACTAATTTTTGTATTTTTGTAGTGACAGAGTTTCACTGTGATGGCCAGGATGGTCTCAAACTCCTGAGCTCAAGCCATCTGCCCCTCTCTGCCTCCCAAAGTGCTGGGATTCAGGCGTGAGCCCCCCACGTCTGGCTCAAGATTAGTCTTAACATGGCAAGACAACTTAGGAGACATTTCCTAAAAGAAGATGAATTGATATTGTAGAAGTCAACCTAACCTTGAAGTTTTGGGGGTACTTTCCATTTTTAAAATAATCAAATTGTTTCACCCAGTGTGATCAGGGAGCCTGGACAGAGCCAAAGTACAGGGACATGAACATTCAGTTATGAGGTCTACATGATCGTGTGTGCTCTGCAATCCAGAAAAGTCAGCCGCTTGGGCAGTGAGCTGAGCAATTAGTTTTGGGAGTTCCCAATAAGGAGCAAAACTGTTCCAAGGATGGCCGGGCGCAGTGGCTCATGCCTGTAATCTCAGGACTTTGGGAGGTCGAGGTGGGCAGATCATAAGGTCATGAGATTGAGACCATTCTGGCCAACACGGTGAAACCTCATCTGTACTAAAAATACAAAAATTAGCCGGGCGTGGTGGCACTCGCCTGTAGTCCCAGCTACTAAGGAGACTGAGGCAGGAGAATCATTTGGACCCAGGAGGCGGAGGCTGCAGTGATCTGAGATCGTGCCACTGCACTCCAGCCTGGAGAGAGAGTGAGGCTCCGTCTCAAAAAAAAAAAAAAAGAACTGTTCCAAGGGCAATCTGAATTCCAAAGTCTAGGGGAAAAGCTGAGTCAGGAACTGAAGACATTACAGCTATGGAAGGCAGGAGTCAGGGACGAAGCACAGAGTGACTCAAAATTATTCCAGGAACATCTTTTTTTTTTTTGAGATGGGGTCTCCCTCTGTCGCCCAGGCTGGAGTGCAGTGGTGCCATCTCGGCTCACTGCAAGCTCGGCCTCCCGGGTTCACACCATTCTCCTGCCTCAGCCTCCCGAGTAGCTGGGACTACAGGTGCCCGCCACCACGCCTGGCTAATTTTTTGTATTTTTAGTAGAGACGGAGTTTCACCGTGTTAGCTAGGATAGTCTCGATCTCCTGACCTCGTGATCTGCCCGCCTTGGCCTCCCAAAGTGCTGGGATTACAGGCGTGAGCCACAGCGCCCCGCCAGGAACTCCTTTCTTAATACAGTGGATGGATTTTTTAAAGCTGTGGCTTTTGTCTGCAATTGTCTTCCGGTACTGCTGCGCCACCTCTGTAGGCATAAACAAAAGAATCTCCCTAGAATAACTGTAATTCAAACATATTAAGGCCAGGGAAACAAATTATGGTGAGACAGAATTTCTAGGTGACAGAATATAGTACGGCACACAATATAGCAAGGGTAATAATTTCAAATACAAACAGTTACACATATACTAGGCATGATGATAAAATGAAAAGTGGCTATAAACAAAGATCATGAATGTATTAATTAGATATTAGTTTAGGGGGTGCCTAGTCATGGTGACCTGGTTGACCTCTTCTATCATTTTTCCCCCACTGAACAATATTTTTGAGTCTTTTTCATCATAAGTCCATGAGTGATTATCGGCAAGATTGCATTTGTGTGCAGCAGGGGATGGTCTCCTCTTCAACAACTGCCTTGGGTTCTGATGAGAATCTTCCCATCATCTTGAGACTTGGCAGCGTATTAATATGTAACACTCTTTAAACTGTCCCAGGGCGGGTCAAGTAATGCAATTTACCTCATTTGGCTTTTGCATTGCACTTTCCATTGGAAGGGCTTCTGCACTTTGCATGTTTTCAGTTAATGAAGGATTGCAGTGTGCCTGCGAGCTTTGTTTGAGGATGCCATGAAACGGAGGAAAAACTTAGCGCCCAGAAGGAAATAATTGTTGCTCTGGATAAGTTTGATCAATGAGGGAAAGGAATAAAGAGATTGTAAATGGCATTTAAAGTTTTTAATATGAGGTGCTCTTGAGTAAGCAGAGCACTGCAGCTAAGGTTAGCAATGAATTAGTTAACATAACAGAAGAACAGAGTCTGACTCTACAGACTGAACCAGAATTTCAATTTTCAGCTCAGTTGGCAGTAGAAGTGAGGCTGACGAGGGGGCTTGGCATAAATCATAAATTCCAAGATATTGTTCTATTGCCTTCTAGGGGGTTGGGTAGGCCACAGTTGACATATAGATTTGAGGTTCAGAATCTAGTTATGGTGTTTACAGAGAAAAGAAAGACAGAGCTAAGTTGAGAGCACGAATTCCACAGGAAATTCAAGATAACTAACCAAATGAAGGATCTTCTGATTGAAGAGAAATGGACAAAATGAGATTCCAGATTTAGTTCTAGAAGTAGGTGATTAGGAAGCAATCTGAACGAAGTATTAAATTCAATATGTCATAAATTTTTGGTTGATGATCAATTTGAGTTTATTAGGTAGATCAGAAGGACATAAATGCAAATCGAGAGGGAATGCACGTATGTAAAAGAAATTTAAAGAGATATTTTATGAAGGAAGTGGTGACATTTAGGATGAGTTTAATAATGACATGGGTTTTTTTTAAATCAAAAAAAAAAAATAAGTGGTTACACTTATGAAAAAAACTCCCTGAATCTCAATGGCAGTATATGATGATTAAGGAAAGAAAATAGTGGGTTGATTTTAAACTGCAGAATCCCAAGCTAAATTTGCCACCTCCATGTTCACCAGAGCAGGGATGGGGGAACAGCTTAGAAACATCTTCTGTTTTACGGCCCTAATCTTAAAGCCTTACTTTGCAAAGTGTTGTCCTATGGTACAGCAACATCAGTATCAACTGGTAGCTTGTTGGAAATGCAGAATATTAGGCCCCACTCTAGACCTATGGAATCATAACCTGCTTTTAACAAGATCCCCAGGCAATCTGTGTGTACATTAAAGTTTAAAATGCACAGGTCTAAAGCATTTCAACTACTGCTCTCCCTCTAAGATGGGATTCCAATAGCCTTGGATTTGAATTCTGGCTCTCCCACTTACTAGGCAATCTTGGTAAATTATTTAATCTCTGAATCTCGATCTCTTTATCTGGGAATGATGATAACACTACCTACTTTGAAAGGCATGAAATTACCATGAAAAGAAATGAGTGTCATGGTTGGGAGCCCAGACTCTGAAACCCAGTAGTCTGACCCAAATACTGGTTCTGTCACTCTCTAGCTAGATAATTTTGGGGCAAGTCATTAACTTCACTGGGCCATGGTTTTCTCATCTATAAAGAGCAGGTAAAAATAGTACCTATTTTAAAGCGTTGTCATGGGGTTTAATGTTTATGTAGACCTCATGAAATAAGCCTGGCACCTAACATAGATAGATGATAGATAGATAGATAGATAGATAGATAGATAGATAGATAGATAGATAGATAGATAGATAGATAGACAGACAGACAGACAGACAGACAGACAGACAGAAGTGCTATATAGGCACTGGTTAGTATTATTGTTACAAATACAGTGCTAGGCATACAATTGGTTTTCGACAAATATTATCTATTCTCAGTAGTATTACTTGCCCTCAAAATGGCTTCTTATGCTCATGCCTTTAATCCCAGTGTTTTGGGAGGTCGAGGTGGGAGGATCACTTGAGGTCAGTAATTCAAGACCAGCCTGGGCAACATAGCAAGAACTCCTTCCTACAAAAAGCTAAAAAATTAATTTAAAAAAGTTAAAAACTTTTCTCCAGGTGTGGTGGCACATGCCCGTAGTCCCAACCACTTGGGAGGCTGAGGCGGGAGGATCCCTTGAGCCCTAGAGTTCAAGGTTACAGTCAGGTATGTTAGTGCCACTGCACTCCGACCTGGGTGACAGAGCGAGACACTATCT